>NC_091340.1:22990712-23290712 GCF_038502225.1 Cherax quadricarinatus | reverse complement strand
CGGTCATGCCCTCCTCCTTGCCTCCGTTCTTCCTCAGGCATCGTTTTATCATGCGCAGGTGCTCCGCCTCTTGCCGGCCCAGGAGCCCAATTCCACCTGCCACAATCTGCCGCCATATGGTCATATTCGCCACACAGTCGGCACGTACGCCTCTGCCCGGCATACGCCACCATTACCTGGGTTTTAAACTCCTCGAGATATACATACGAGGGTATAGGATGTCTCACCGTCATCTTGAGATTGAAAGTGCCCTCGGGGAATCCTGCATGCGCTCCTTTTACCCATTTTCCAGGATGGGCTAAATGTACAGTCCCATATCTTTTGAAAACACTTCTGATATCTGCTTCATCAGCCTCAAAAGGCACGTTGCGGAGCTTGACCCACGAATAATGTCTTGATACATCCGTCAACCTGACCCTCACTGCCCGTGTTACGTTAATGCTGACATCTTGGTAACGATCCACCAACGCCTCATACACTTGAGCTGTTAGCACTTTCACGAATATTCTATAAACACCATTTAGTGCCACTCCATATAAATCCTCGTCTCTGATGCCGTATGTCTCTCTTATAATTTTGGGCAATAACACCTCGACTGACGTAGGTGTTAAAGCCACCCCCCCCCACTGTTCCAGTACTTCTCGTACCAAGCCTCCGCATACGCACACATCCCCTTCGTGGTTCGTATCTCCTGCCCTGCTCTATAATTCCCAACCATCTCCATTACCTCTAAACATGGTATAGCTGTCACCACCTGCCTTTGCTTTTGATGCCGCAAAACACACGCTGACGGCTTGTCGCACCAAAGCACTTCCTCCACCCCTGCCTGCATCCTTACAGCTTGAAACCTTTCATTTTGCAACACCCTCAACCTCCCCTTTATTTCAGCTATTTCATCCATAGGAAAATTATTCCCACCAACCCCCCTCCCATAGCAACCTCTTAACCTATCCTCTAAATAGTTAGCCAGTCCATATTTTAAATTATTAATACGTTTTCCTTCTCTCACATAAAACTTTCTAATCCTTTCCTTTGCGACACTATCCCACCATGTCACAATGTCATCCACTCCCTGTTCTTCCACACTAAGCTCCCTCCATAGGACTGAAAACCCCTCCAACCCCTCCTCATCACCTAACACACTTATATTTAATTTCCAATAACTTCTATATATGTCCGCGAGCGTCCCCCACCCAACCTCCACCACAACTGCCCTATGATCTGACATTGTAGCCTCCACAGTACTGAAAGATTTCACATCCACTCCCTGAGAAAGGTACACTATCTAGTCTCGCAGCATATCCACTCCTAACAAACGTATATTCAGTCTCCCACACCGCCCCCCCCAAAGGCATCACGTAACCTAACATCCCTTAATAAATCCCTAAGAGCCACAGACATATATCCAGCCCCTCTTGGGTCCACATCAGCCACCCTGATTACACTATTCCAATCCCTACCAACTTTCGCCACCTCTGGCAGTGCACTTAAGAAAAACAAGATCCTCACACACAAAATCATTCTTTACCTTTATGTTATTTTCAGCCGGCGCATACACACTCACAAAAGACACACGCTTACCCATCCACCACCCATCCACACGCAACACCCTCCCTCCCCCTCCTCCCTCGCTTCTCTGCAAAACAAACGGGCTCGTCTCCCTTATTAAAATTCCCACACCATCTTTTAGACGGGGAGATGGCAGGGTAACTACTCGAAATCCTGCCACCTCCAACACCCTACCCTCTTTAAAATTGTGCTCCTGCAGGAACACAACATCCACTCTAG
Organism: Cherax quadricarinatus; assembly: GCF_038502225.1. Taxonomy (NCBI): domain Eukaryota; kingdom Metazoa; phylum Arthropoda; class Malacostraca; order Decapoda; family Parastacidae; genus Cherax; species Cherax quadricarinatus. Next base: position 23,288,924 of record NC_091340.1, on the reverse strand, counting down.
ATTTATTCAGAAAATTACGAAACCAATCTCTCTTCATACCGCTACATAACCCATTAACATTTACAGACATACACCTAAGGCCTATTAAAGTTTCCACCCCTGCTTCCTCTCATCACTCTTTACAACTCCAGAGCTTGAATTTAAGTTTGACACCTTCAGAGTGCTCTCTTTCCCTCCCCCCTTCTTCCGGTGCCTCCTATCATGGCTACCACCACCTACACTACTACCTTCACACTTCACCTCAGTCTGTTTCCCAGGGCTTTGTGCAGGCGTAAGGACGTCATCAGAATCTGATGTAGCCGCCCTCTTTCTCGTGACAGTCATGTTACACATGTCTTGGTCAGATGTTACCTCTCGATGAACCTCCACCTCCACCTGAGAATGGTTTAATGATTCAATGGACGACTCCAAACCACCATCACGTCCCAAATTATCATGTCTCAGACTTTCTGGAAGCGACGATTCTCCGATGACACCACGCTCAGATGTAACGTCCCTCTCTGGCGGTGACAAAGTCTTCAACACCTCCACCAATTCCTCCTCAATCTCAAGAACCTTCTCCTGTAATTGCTGCTCCTCCTTATCCACAGGAGACGACACCTGATCAGGCAGCTTGGGGCGGGACTCCAACTCACCGCCAGTCCTGTGTGCCCGATCCACTATCTCGCTCCACAAAACACCACGCCCTTCATCCGATGTTTGTTCCTCACCTGCCACCTTTGAAGCAGGGGTTGCGACGTCCACCACAGGTCCAGGCACATGTCTTCGTTTGTCACAGGTCGCCGCTATGTGATCATACTCACCACATAGGCGGCACGTACGTCGTTGTCCTGGGTACATTACCATTACCTGCGTCCTGAAATCTTGTAGATACACATAGGACGGTATTGGGTGCCTCAAAGTCATTTTGAGGTTGAAAGAACCCTCTGGAAAACCAGCATAGGCTCCTGCCGCCCACGTACCATGTTGAGCATAATGCACCATCCCATACTTCTCAAAAACTTTCCTTATATCTGCCTCGTCTGCCTCAAAGGGAACGTTGCGTAACTTGATCCACGTATAATGCCGTTAAACATCTATTATTCTTACACTGACAGCTGGTGTGACGTTAAGACTCACGTCCTGAAACCTGGTGACTAACGATTCATAAACCGTTGCTGATAGCAGTTTGACGAAAATTCGTTGTCCTCCGTTCAATGCTACACCATACAAGTCACTATCTTGTACGCCATATGTCTCCCGGATGATCTTTGGCAATAAGACTTGCGCAGAACTGGGCGTTATCGTTCCTTTAAGTAGCTCAATGCCTACAGTATTTATCCGGCGTCTCAGACTAACAGCCATCTTGACAAACACAGTGCACCTATGTTGTTAGCCGAGGTGTGACAGCACCACTTCACACCACTGCAGCCAGGTAACTGACAAGGGAGCTCGCCTACAAACAGCAGAGGGGTGCAGAGCACAACCGCACTCTACCATGGTCAGGCAGCGAATGGTAAATATTATAATTATTGTGAATTTTGGTTAGGTTTTTATGATATGTGATTTCCGTGGTATACTGCTAGTTAGAGTGCCGGTTACCCATTCGTTGACCTGCCGACCTCCTGCTGGTCACGTGATCATACCTGACCTCGGATCACTGTTGACTACTGGAAGCAGTTGGTTCACCCACTCTCTACTGAGTGGAACCCTCTCTTGTACTCCCTTGCATGAGAACACCTCTCAGGTGTTAGCAGTCTCGAAACTCATTCTGATCCCTTGCATGGCAACATTGGTGCAACTTACTGTGCGGATAAATTACCTTGATAAGAGTTGTCAGGGACCTACTGATTATTTCATACAGCCTATAAGGACTGCCTACACACTGGGGATTTATGCATTCCCGGTGAATCATTGTGACTGTGACAATATTTATGTATGTATATAATTGCACCCTATGTAGACTGGGCTCTATTTAACTCACTTTCATAAGAAAATTAAAACCTTTTTGAGTTTACTTTAGTGTGGAACAGAAGCCTGAATTGTTTTGCATGATGTCTTGCTACTTCTACTTACACTTAGGTCGCACTACACATACATGTTCAAGCATGGGTTTTCTTCTATTTTCTTTCTAGTTCTTGTGTTTGTTTATTTCTGCTTATGTCCATAGGGAAGTGAAACAGAATTTCTTCCTCCTTAAGCTATGTGTGTGGTAAGAGGCGACTAAATGCCAGGAGCAATGGGTTAGTAACCCCTTCTCCTGTAAAAATTACTAAAGAGAGGGAAAAGAAGAACTATATAAAATTGGGATGTTTGAATGTGCGTGGATGTGATGCAGATGATAAGAAAGAAGTGATTGCAAAGGTTATGAATGAAAAGAAGTTGGATGTCCTGGCCCTAAGCAAAACAAAGCTGAAGGGGGTAGGGAATTTTAGTGTGGAGAAATAAATGGGATTAAGTCAGGAGTATCTGAGAGAGTTGGAGCTAAGGAAGGGGTAGCAATAATGTTGAAGGATCAGTTATGGAGAGAGAAGATGGAATATAAATGTATAAATTCAAGGATCATGTGGATTAAAATAAGGGTGGGATGTGAAAAGTGGGTCATAATAGGTGTGTATGCACCTGGAGAAGAGAGGAGTGTATAGGAAAGAGAGAGGTTTTGGGAGATGTTAAAGCGAGTGTGTAGGAGCGTTTGAGCCAAGTGAGAGAGTAATTGTGGTAAAGGATCTAAATGCCAAAGTAGGAGAAGCGTTTAGAGAGGGTGTGGTAGGTAAGTTGTGGTGCCAGGCGTAAATGATAATGGGAGCATTTGATTGAACTTTGTATAGAAAGGGGTTTAGTTATAGGTAATACATATTTTAAGAAAAAGAGGATAAATAAGTATACAAGATATGATGTAGGGCGAAATGACAGTAGTTTGTTGGATTATGTATTGGTAGATAAAAGACCGTTGAGTAGACTTCAGGATGTACATGTTTCTAGAGAAGCTACAGATATATCAGATCACTTTTTAGTTGTAACTACAGTGAGATACAAGGAAAATGGAAGCAGCAAGTAAGAGAGAGGTGAAGGTTTATAAACTAAAGGAAGAGGCAGTTAGGGTAAGATATAAACAACTGTTAGAGGACAGATGGGCTAGTGAGAATATAGACAATGGGTAGAAGATGTATGGGGCAAGTTTAAGAATATAGTGTTAGAGTGTTCAGCGGAAGTTTATGGTTAGAGGAAAGTGGGTGCGGGAGGTAAGAAGAGCGATTGTTGGACTGATGATGTAAAGAGAGTAGTAAGGGAGAAAAACTTAGCATATGAGAGGTTTTTACAAACCTGCAAGGAGGGAGGAGTACATGGAGAGAAAAAGAGAGGTTAAGAGAGTGGTGAAGCAATGAAAAAAGAGAGCAAATGAGAGAGTGGGTGAGACATTATCAACAAATTTTGTTGAAAATAAGAAAAAGTTTTGGAGTGAGATTAATAAGTTGAGGAAGCCTAGGGAACAAATGGATATGTTAGTTAAAAGTAGGAGAGGAGAGTTATTAAATGCAGAGTTATAGGTATCGGGAAGATGGAGGGAATATTTTGAGGAATTGTTAACTGATGATGAAGATAGGAAGCTGTGATTTCGTGCATAGGGCAAGGAGGAATAACATCGTGTAGGAGTGAGGAAGAGCCAGTTGTGAGTGTGGGGGAAGTTTGTGAGGCAGTGGGTAGAATTAAAGGGGGTAAAGCAGATGGGATTGATGGGATAAAGATAGAAATGTTAAAAGCAGGTGGGGATATAGTTTTGGAGTGGTTATTGTTTTTATTTAATAAATGTATAGAAGAGGGTAAGGTACCTAGGGATTGGCAGAAAGCATGCATAGTTCCTCTGTATAAAGACAAAGGGGACAAAAGAGAGTGTAAAAATTACAGGGGAATAAGTCTGTTGAGTATACCAAGTGAAAGCCTTCACTGGACACATCCTTAATCTACAACAAGAACACATTCCTCACCGGCAATATGTGAGGTAGCCTATAGATCAGCCTTGGTTTGGTTTTCGTTCTAGAGAGGCTGCTACTGCTAAGTACAAGGCATGGCGAAGGTATAAGAGACATCCTACCACCTATAACAGGAATTTGCACAGGCAGGCCTGTAGGCACATGGGTGACGTTCAAAAGTGGGCCATCACTAAATGGGAGATGGACACAAAAAGAAAGCTAGCATCAGGTAGGGTAGGCTCCAAAACCTGGTGGTCCCCGGTCAAGGACAGGCAAGGTTATCTGCCTGATAAACTCATTCCACCTCTAAATCGACAGGATGGGTCCACCTCTACTAGTAGTCAAGAGACAGCGGACCTCTTTGCTGAACACTTTGTTACCAAAATGCAAGTTCCTGATCCAGCAAGGGACCCTCCTTGGCTAGCTGCAAGAACTGTGTCAAAACTGTCACTGGTGAAAACAAGGCAGGAGGAGGTGTATTTCCTTCTTAAATCGCTTGACCAAGAAAAGGCTGTGGACCCAGATAAGTTGAGCCCAAGACTGCTGAGATGTGCAGACCAGCTAGCAGCACCTCTAACTCGCGTCTTTCAGCTTTGACTAGTAGAGTGTAAATGGTCTTCTCTGTGGAAAGAGGCAAATGTAGTCCCTGTTCACAAAAAGAAGAGCAGAGCAGAAATCAGCAACTACAGACCAGTGTAACTCATGTCAATCACTGGCAAGATTCTTGAGACAATAATCTCAAGACAAATGACAGAGTTTTTTGACTACCACTTACTACTTTGTGACCGTCAATATGGCTTCAGGAAAGGTTACTCTGCTGCTGATCTATTGTTAAACCTTTCCACTAAGTGGCACCAGTCACTGGATAAATCCAAAGTCAGCTGTGTGGTAGCACTGGACATTGCTGGTGCTTTCGACCGTGTGTGGCACCAGGGCCTCTTAGCAAAACTGCAAACTCTGGGAATTGCAGGCTCTACGCTATGTCTCCTCAGTGATTACCTTCATGGTAGATCTCTAAGGATAGTTCTCAATAAAATGGAATCAGCAAGACATCTAACTGGGGCAAGTGTTCCATAAGGAAGCGTGCTGGGACCATTGTTATGGAATGTCTACTTGAATGACCTTCTTCATCTCATCCCAGAATCACATGCATATGCAGACGACTGCACACTGACATTCACTTATCCAAGAGAAGAAATGCCAACTGCTCTAAGCTACATCAATCACCAGCTAAGAGCTATATCAGCTTGGGGAAATAGTTGGCAAGTAACATTTGCACCTGAGAAAACACAAATGATGATGATCTCTAGGCACCATGATGGTAATGCTGGTGCAGTAGTAAGTATGAATGGAAAAGTGTTGGTACCTGGAGAAGAAGTTGATATCCTTGGGGTGAAATTTGACTTCAAACTGACCATGAAGAACCACGTTGTAAATCTTGCAAACAAGGCAGCCAGGAAGCTTACAGCACTTCGCCGTATCTCGCATCTGCTTGACAGTACGGGTTGCAAGATTCTGTATGAGGCACAAGTACACACATACATTGAGTATGCTCCACTTTCTTGGTTTGCCTGCCCCCTTTCTCATCTGCGACTGCTAGACAGAGTAGAGAACAGAGCAAGACGTCTCATCTCTCACCTGGACCAATCCTGGATAGATCTGTCGTTTCAGCAGAGCATTCAACACAGGAGGGATGTGGGTGGCCTTACTGTTATGTACAAGGCCAATATTGTCAAAGTACAACACTTGGACCCACTTCGAGGACAACGAGAAGGAAGCTTCTATGCCACAAGACGGGCAGAAAGCATCAACTTCACTCTGGTTGTATCCTTCTCCAGAACATCACTTCATCTGAGATCATTTATTCCCAGGATGACTCGAGTCTGCAACACATTCGTACAGCATAATGATGTCAACGAGATAAAGTCAGTTGATTAAATGAAAATGATGGCCCACAGATGGCTCCAACTTCATCCTGTTCCCTACTTGTGTCATAATAAAAATGCTTGTATGTTTCGTAACAATAAAAATGCTTTCAAATGAGCTGATGTAGGTAGCAGCTCTTATCTTGTCAATATAGTTAGGAATCCTTAACCTAACCTTGTCAAACCCTGTGTGAAAAAAAGTGTGTGGTAGAGTTTTCTCCAGTCCATCAATCTTGAGTATTCTACTCAAGATTGATGGACTGAACACATCGACTCAAGGTTGAGGGACTGATTACCTCATTCTCCTCCTGTTCTTCAAGTTTCTCCTACGTATGGACTGATGAAGCCACTGTGTGGCGAAACGTTTCCTCAATAAAGATACCCAAGAGTTGCACATGTGTCTAATTTATCAATTATAACTTTGTTGGGAGCGGTGTTGATGCGTGGAGAATTGATGATCTGAAGAGCTCTTTTCTTGCAGTCTTTGATGAAAAAAGAAGGAAATTGTAACTCAGTGAATGTTTGGTGAATGTAAGTGCATTCCTCGTCAAGAAACTCAGGACTACAAATTCGGTATGCTCTTAGGAAAAACCCGATGATGATGCCTCTTTTGGTCTTGGTATCTTGACTGGAATAGAAGTGTGTGAGATCATTTTTATTGGTGGGCTTCCGATAAACTTGAAATCTTAGGTTGTTGTCTACTTTGTGAATGAGGACGTCGAGGAAAGGTAGCTTGTCATTGGACTCTTCTTCTAGTGTAAACTGAATCGCTGGTTCAACTGCGTTGAGCCCTGCCTGAAGATCTCGTACATCAAAACGTTTTGGAGTTATTACGAGGACATCGTCCACGTAACGTAACCAAGTGACGCTTGAAGGGATGATGTTGGCGAAGTGTTCGGACTCTAGATGTTCCATGTATAAGTTGGCTAGGACGGCACAATAAGTGCCTAGCCATCCAGTGGCTTTATCAATACAAATTCCAGGACATAACTTGGAGACAGGAGAACTATGTACAGAAGATGAGGTAATCAGTCCCTCAACCTAGCAGTAGGTGCGAAGAGCACCATAGTCGTGGAGATTCTGAAGCAGAAGCAAGGCGCCTGGCACTTATATAGTAACGTCAGGTGGAAATGGGACGGGTAGCAGACGAGGGCATAGTCACTGGTAGGCGGGATTCCCCAGTGGAAGTAGGTCCTACCCAAAGAGATGGGTTAGTTGTAGTAGTAGTTGTCGCAGTTATGAAGGTTATACTACTACTAGTATACTAGTAGTAGGTAGTTGGGTAGGACCTACTTCCACTGGGGAATCCCGCCTACCAGTGATTATGCCCTCGTCTGCTACCCGTCCCATTTCCACCTGACTTTACTATATAAGTGCCAGGCGCCTTGCTTCTGCTTCAGAATCTCCACGACTATGGTGCTCTTCGCACCTACTGCTAGGTTGAGGGACTGATTACCTCATCTTCTGTACATAGTTCTCCTGTCTCCAAGTTATGTCCTGGAATTTGTATTGATAAAGCCACTGGATGGCGAAACGTCTACAATAAAGATACCCAGATGTTGCACGTGTCTCAATTTCATCCATGTGCCTTAATGAAATCCGTATACACAATATCATATTCAGTGCCATGATCTACCTCCTCAAATACCTTAGTGAAGAAAGTTAGTAAATTCGTAAGACAGGAACGCCCCTTCGTAAAACCGTGCTGAGATTCATTAATCAATTTATGCCTTTCAAGATGGCAACGAATTGCTTCGGCAATTATTGATTCCATAAATTTTCCAACTATGGAGGTAAGGCTTTTTGGTCTATAGTTCAAAGCTAAGGACCTGTCACCTGCCTTGTAAATAGGTATTACATTTGCCATTTTCCACTTGTCTGGAACTATGCCAGTTGGACAGGACAATAACCATGCCACATATAAACTAAATAATGTAGATCTTAATATTACGGATTGCGAAAAAGATTTAGGAGTTCTGGTTAGCAGTAATCTGAAACCAAGACAACAGTGCATAAGCGTTCGCAATAAAGCTAATAGAATCATTGGCTTCATATCAAGAAGCATAAATAATAGGAGTCCTCAGGTTGTTCTTCAACTCTATACATCCTTGGTTAGGCCTCATTTAGATTATGCTGCACAGTTTTGGTCACCGTATTACAGAATGGATATAAATTCTCTGGAAAATGTACAAAGGAGGATGACGAAGTTGATCCCATGTATCAGAAACCTTCCCTATGAGGATAGACTAAGGGCCCTGAATCTGCACTCTCTAGAAAGACGTAGAATTAGGGGGGATATGATTGAGGTGTATAAATGGAAGACAGGAATAAATAAAGCAGAGAGTTTGCATAAATGGGGAGAAATCAGAGTGGGGAAGTGTCACGAGCGGTGTTCCACAGGGGTCAGTGTTGGGCCCCCTGCTGTTCACAATCTACATAAACGACATAGATGAGGGCATAAAGAGCGACATCGGCAAGTTTGCCGATGACACCAAAATAGGCCGTCGAATTCATTCTGACGAGGACATTCGAGCACTCCAGGAAGATTTGAATAGACTGATGCAGTGGTCGGAGAAGTGGCAGATGCAGTTTAATATAGACAAATGCAAAGTTCTAAATATTGGACAGGACAATAACCATGCCACATATAAACTAAATAATGTAGATCTTAATATTACGGATTGCGAAAAAGATTTAGGAGTTCTGGTTAGCAGTAATCTGAAACCAAGACAACAGTGCATAAGTGTTCGCAATAAAGCTAATAGAATCCTTGGCTTCATATCAAGAAGCATAAATAATAGGAGTCCTCAGGTTGTTCTTCAACTCTATACATCCTTGGTTAGGCCTCATTTAGATTATGCTGCACAGTTTTGGTCACCTTATTACAGAATGGATATAAATTCTCTGGAAAATGTACAAAGGAGGATGACAAAGTTGATCCCATGTATCAGAAACCTTCCCTATGAGGATAGACTAAGGGCCCTGAATCTGCACTCTCTAGAAAGACGTAGAATTAGGGGGGATATGATTGAGGTGTATAAATGGAAGACAGGAATAAATAAAGGGGATGTAAATAGTGTGCTGAAAATATCTAGCCTAGACAGGACTCGCAGCAATGGTTTTAAGTTGGAAAAATTCGGATTCAGGAAGGATATAGGAAAGTACTGGTTTGGTAATAGAGTTGTGGATGAGTGGAACAAACTCCCAAGTACCGTTATAGAGGCCAGAACGTTGTGTAGCTTTAAAAATAGGTTGGATAAATACATGAGTGGATGTGGGTGGGTGTGAGTTGACCTGATAGCTTGTGCTACCAGGTCGGTTGCCGTGTTCCTCCCTTAAGTCAATGTGACCTGACCTGACTAGGTTGGGTGCATTGGCTTAAGCCGGTAGGAGACTTGAACCTGCCTCGCATGGGCCAGTAGGCCTTCTGCAGTGTTCCTCCGTTCTTATGTTCTTATGTTCTTAAATAGTGTGCTGAAAATATCTAGCCTAGACAGGACTCGCAGCAATGGTTTTAAGTTGGAAAAATTCAGATTCAGGAAGGATATAGGAAAGTACTGGTTTGGTAATAGAGTAGTGGATGAGTGGAACAAACTCCCGAGTACAGTTATAGAGGCCAGAACGTTGTGTAGCTTTAAAAATAGGTTGGATAAATACATGAGTGGATGTGGGTGGGTGTGAGTTGGACCTGATAGCTTGTGCTACCAGGTCGGTTGCCGTGTTCCTCCCTTAAGTCAATGTGACCTGACCTGACTAGGTTGGGTGCATTGGCTTAAGCCGGTAGGAGACTTGGACCTGCCTCGCATGGGCCAGTAGGCCTTCTGCAGTGTTCCTTCGTTCTTATGTTCTTAGAACATAAGAACATAAGAACGAAGGAACACTGCAGAAGGCCTACTGGCCCATGCGAGGCAGGTCCAAGTCTCCTACCGGCTTAAGCCAATGCACCCAACCTAGTCAGGTCAGGTCACATTGACTTAAGGGGGGAACACGGCAACCGACCTGGTAGCACAAGCTATCACGTCTAACTCACACCCACCCACATCTACTCATGTATTTATCCAACCTATTTTTAAAGCTACACAACGTTCTAGCCTCTATAACGGTACTTGGGAGTTTGTTCCACTCATCCACAACTCTATTACCAAACCAGTACTTTCCTATATCCTTCCTGAATCTGAATTTTTCCAACTTAAAACCATTGCTGCGAGTCCTGTCTAGGCTAGATATTTTCAGCACACTATTTACATCCCCTTTATTTATTCCTGTCTTCCATTTATACACCTCAATCATATCCCCCCTAATTCTACGTCTTTCTAGAGAGTGCAGTTTCAGGGCCCTTAGTCTATCCTCATAGGGAAGGTTTCTGATACATGGGATCAACTTTGTCATCCTCCTTTGTACATTTTCCAGAGAATTTATATCCATTCTGTAATACGGTGACCAAAACTGTGCAGCATAATCTAAATGAGGCCTAACCAAGGATGTATAGAGTTGAAGAACAACCTGAGGACTCCTATTATTTATGCTTCTTGATATGAAGCCAAGGATTCTATTAGCTCTGCATCAGTCTATTCAAATCTTCCTGGAGTGCTCGAATATCCTCGTCAGAATGAATTCGACGGCCTATTTTGGTGTCATCGGCAAACTTGCCGATGTCGCTCTTTATGCCCTCATCTATGTCGTTTATGTAGATTGTGAACAGCAGGGGGCCCAACACTGACCCCTGTGGAACACCGCTCGTGACACTTCCCCACTCTGATTTCTCCCCATTTATGCAAACTCTCTGCTGCCTATTTGTCAACCATGCCTCTATCCAGGAAAAAATTTCTCCTCCTATTCCATGTGCTTTAATTTTCCTCAACAGTCTCTGATGTGGGACCCTGTCAAAAGCCTTACTGAAGTCCATATACACAATATCATATTCATTACCATGATCTACCTCCTCAAATACCTTAGTGAAAAAAGTTAATAAATTCGTAAGGCAGGAACGCCCCTTTGTAAAACCATGCTGAGATTCGTTGATAAATTTATGCTTTTCAAGGTGGCTACGAACTGCCTCGGCAATTATTGATTCCATAAATTTTCCCACTATGGAGGTCAGGCTTATTGGTCTATAGTTCATAAGAACATAAGAACATAAGAACGAAGGAACACTGCAGAAGGCCTACTGGCCCATGCGAGGCAGGTCCAAGTCTCCTACCGGCTTAAGCCAATGCACCCAACCTAGTCAGGTCAGGTCACATTGACTTAAGGGAGGAACACGGCAACCGACCTGTTAGCACAAGCTATCAGGTCTAACTCACACCCACCCACATCTACTCATGTATTTATCCAACCTATTTTTAAAGCTACACAACGTTCTGGCCTCTATAACGGTACTTGGGAGTTTGTTCCACTCATCCACAACTCTATTACCAAACCAGTACTTTCCTATATCCTTCCTGAATCTGAATTTTTCCAACTTAAAACCATTGCTGCGAGTCCTGTCTAGGCTAGATATTTTCAGCACACTATTTACATCCCCTTTATTTACTCCTGTCTTCCACTTATACACCTCAATCATATCCCCCCTAATTCTACGTCTTTCTAGAGAGTGCAGTTTCAGGGCCCTTAGTCTATCCTCATAGGGAAGGTTTCTGATACATGGGATCATCTTTGTCATCCTCCTTTGTACATTTTCCAGAGAATTTATATCCATTCTGTAATACGGTGACCAAAACTGTGCAGCATAATCTAAATGAGGCCTAACCAAGGATGTATAGAGTTGAAGAACAACCTGAGGACTCCTATTATTTATGCTTCTTGATATGAAGCCAAGGATTCTATTAGCTAAGGACCTGTCACCTGTTTTGAAAATAGGTATCACATTTGCCATTTTCCACTTATCTGGCACCATGCCAGTTTGTAGTGATATGTTGAAAAGATTAGCCAAAGGTGTGCTAAGCTCCTCTTTACATTCCTTTAGAACCCTTGCTAATGATCTTGATGAAGGAATTACTAGTGATATGAGCAAATTCGCCGATGACACAAAGATAGGTAGGATAATTGATTCAAACGTAGATGCTATGGAACTTCAGGAGGATTTAGACAAACTCTACTCTTGGTCAGAAAAGTGGCAGATGCAGTTCAATATAAATAAATGCAAGGTTCTGAAGCTCGGGAGTGTCCATAACCCTAGCACTTATAAGTTAAATAATGTAGAACTTAGCCATACAGATTGCGAAAAGGACTTGGGGGTTATGGTGAGCAGCAACCTTAAACCAAGACAGCAATGTGCAAAAAGACACTTATGTACAGTTCAGGACATTTATTAAAGGAAACGTTTCGCCACGAGTGGCTTCTTCAGTCCTAATACAGAGAAAACTAAGAAAACACATATATATATATAGTGGCAGGAGTCAGGTGAGGTGACGCGTGGGTAGAGGTGGTAGTAGTAGTAGTAGTAGTAGTAGTAGTAGTAGTAGTAGTAGTAGTAGTAGTAATGGAACTAAGGAGGTGAGGCTAGAGAGGGACCTGCTGGCATCAAGTAACACCAGTTCCCAGGATGGGTAATATCCTCTTGCTTAGTAATTTTGAAAAACTGTAACTACCGAATTTTTGCTTTATAGTGTTACTGACAGAAATTAGTGCAGCTTCAATGCATTTTCTCCGTCTTAAGTCGTCTTCTTTAATAACTAGTTTAGCTTCATTGAATTTCATGAGGTGTCCAACATCGTCTCTATGTTGAACACATGCGTTTTTGCGGTCATCATTTCTGCAAGCATTTTTGTGTTCTGCTATCCTAATGTCCAGAGTTCTGGCTGTTTCCCCTACATATACTTTGTCACACCCCCCACATGGTATAGTGTAGATTCCTGCACTTGTGCCAGAATCATGCTTGGGTTTTTGTATCAGGTTCCTAATAGTAGTTGAAGAGCTGGTAGATATTTTAGCCAGTTTTCTGTCAAACATTTTTGAAACATTAGTGGCAACGTTGCTGACCGGTAAAACGATGTAACTTGGAGGCTTTTCTTCAATTTGATAGGTGTTGGTCTTGCTGAGGATACGTGTTGCACGTTTCCTGCAGTCACGTATGAAGTGTAGGGGAAAGTGTAGTGAACTAAAAGAGTTGGTGATGTATGTACATTCTTCTTCGAGGAACTGCAGACTGGAAATTCTGTAGGCTCTCAGAAAGAAGCCAATAACTACCCCTCTTTTAGTTCTTGTGTCATGGTGAGAGAAGAAATGCAGAAGATCATTCTTGAAGATTGAGACACTTATGCAGCATATGGGAATCTTTATTCAGGAAACGTTTCGCCACACAGTGGCTTCTTCAGTCCAATACAAAGAGGAAGGCTTAAGGAGAGGAGGAGAATGAGGTAATCAGTCCCTCAACCTGGAGTCGATGTGTTCAGTCCATCAATCTTGTAGAATGTACAGCATAGGGCCGTAGACGTGGCTTATATACTGTTGTGATGTGAGGTGAAGCAGGCGGAGGCGGGGTCATAGTGGTACCATCCACTACTCGAAGTAGGTCTTCGTCCAAAGGTTGAACAAGTGTTGAAGAATTCTTTGTAACAAGATCCCATGATGCTGCAGTGTCTGACAGTTGTGATGAATGGTTTGAAAAACCGACAAGTTGAAGATTGAGACACTTATGCAGCATATGGGAATCTTTATTCAGGAAACGTTTCGCCACACAGTGGCTTCTTCAGTCCAATACAAAGAGGAAAGCTTAAGGAGAGGAGGAGAATGAGGTAATCAGTCCCTCAACCTGGAGTCGATGTGTTCAGTCCATCAATCTTGTAGAATGTACAGCATAGGGCCGTAGACGTGGCTTATATACTGTTGTGATGTGAGGTGAAGCAGGCGGAGGCGGGGTCATAGTGGTACCATCCACTACTCGAAGTAGGTCTTCGTCCAAAGGTTGAACAAGTGTTGAAGAATTCTTTGTAACAAGATCCCATGATGCTGCAGTGTCTGACAGTTGTGATGAATGGTTTGAAAAACCGACAAGTTGAAGATTGAGACACTTATGCAGCATATGGGAATCTTTATTCAGGAAACGTTTCGCCACACAGTGGCTTCTTCAGTCCAATACAAAGAGGAAGGCTTAAGGAGAGGAGGAGAATGAGGTAATCAGTCCCTCAACCTGGAGTCGATGTGTTCAGTCCATCAATCTTGTAGAATGTACAGCATAGGGCCGTAGACGTGGCTTATATACTGTTGTGATGTGAGGTGAAGCAGGCGGAGGCGGGGTCATAGTGGTACCATCCACTACTCGAAGTAGGTCTTCGTCACATCACAACAGTATATAAGCCACGTCTACGGCCCTATGCTGTACATTCTACAAGATTGATGGACTGAACACATCGACTCCAGGTTGAGGGACTGATTACCTCATTCTCCTCCTCTCCTTAAGCCTTCCTCTTTGTATTGGACTGAAGAAGCCACTGTGTGGCGAAACGTTTCCTGAATAAAGATTCCCATATGCTGCATAAGTGTCTCAATCTTCAACTTGTCGGTTTTTCAAACCATTCATCAAAAGATCATTCTTGTAGGTAGGCTTCCGGTAGACTTTAAAAGAAAGTTTGTTTTCCCCTGTGCGTAAGAGAACGTCGAGAAAAGGTAACTGGTTGTCCTTCTCCTCCTCTAGAGTAAATTTAATAGTAGGTTCCAGAGTGTTGATGGTGTTGAGGATGCCCTGTACGTCAAGATTTTTGGGTACAATGACCAAAATATCATCTACGTACCGCATCCAAGTAACTGAACGAGGGATGTTACTGAGGATCCTTCTTGATTCCAGGTCCTCCATATATAAATTGGCAAGAACTGCACTAAGGGGGGATCCCATGGCTAGTCCGAAGAGTTGTTTGTACTTCTTGTCCTCGAACCTAAAACAGTTATAACGAACACAAAGTTCGACAAGGCTCACAAAATCTTGGCGGGGTACAGGTAACTCTGTATCATCTTTAATCACCCTGCGAAGAAGATCAATGGCTTGATCAACTGGGACATTGGTGAATAAGGCAGTCACGTCAAAACTTGCAAGCTTCTTATCACTCATGTCGAGATCCCTGATACGGTTAAGGAGGTCACCCGAATGCTTTAGATGAGCCTGACTGATTGTACCCAGGATGCGGTACGTAGATGATATTTTGGTCATTGTACCCAAAAATCTTGACGTACAGGGCATCCTCAACACCATCAACACTCTGGAACATACTATTAAATTTACTCTAGAGGAGGAGAAGGACAACCAGTTACCTTTTCTCGACGTTCTCTTACGCACAGGGGAAAACAAACTTTCTTTTAAAGTCTACCGGAAGCCTACCTACAAGAATGATCTACATTTCTTCTCTCACCATGACACAAGAACTAAAAGAGGGGTAGTTATTGGCTTCTTTCTGAGAGCCTACAGAATTTCCAGTCCGCAGTTCCTCGAAGAAGAATGTACATACATCACCAACTCTTTTAGTTCACTACACTTTCCCCTACACTTCATACGTGACTGCAGGAAACGTGCAACACCTATCAAATTGAAGAAAAGCCTCCAAGTTACATCGTTTTACCGGTCAGCAACGTTGCCACTAATGTTTCAAAAATGTTTGACAGAAAACTGGCTAAAATATCTACCAGCTCTTCAACTACTATTAGGAACCTGATACAAAAACCCAAGCATGATTCTGGCACAAGTGCAGGAATCTACACTATACCATGTGGGGGGTGTGACAAAGTATATGTAGGGGAAACAGCCAGAACTCTGGACATTAGGATAGCAGAACACAAAAATGCTTGCAGAAATGATGACCGCAAAAACGCATGTGTTCAACATAGAGACGATGTTGGACACCTCATGAAATTCAATGAAGCTAAACTAGTTATTAAAGAAGACGACTTAAGACGGAGAAAATGCATTGAAGCTGCACTAATTTCTGTCAGTAACACTATAAAGCAAAAATCCGGTAGTTACAGTATTTCAAAATTACTAAGCAAGAGGATATTACCCATCCTGGGAACTGGTGTTACTTGATGCCAGCAGGTCCCTCTCTAGCCTCACCTCCTTAGTTCCATTACTACTACTACTACTACTACTACTACTACTACTACTACCACCTCTACCCACGCACCACCTCACCTGACTCCCGCCACTATATATATATATGTGTTTTCTTAGTTTTCTCTGTATTAGGACTGAAGAAGCCACTCGTGGCGAAACGTTTCCTTTAATAAATGTCCTGAACTGTACATAAGTGTCTTTTTCCACATCTTGTCGGTATCACCATACCATTTCCTCATAAATTCGTTAGAAAACATTCAGCGTAGGATGACTAAATTAATACATAGCATTAGAAATCTTCCTTATGAAGAAAGATTGAAGACTCTTAAGTTACATTCACTTGTTAGACGAAGAATGAGGGGAGACCTGATCGAAGTGTATAAGTGGAAGATAGGTATTAATAAAGGGGATATTAACAAGGTCTTGAGGATATCTCTCCAAGAGAGAACCCGCAGTAATGGATTTAAATTAGATAAGTTTAGATTTAGAAAGGACATAGGAAAGTATTGGTTTGGAAATAGGGTAGTTGATGAGTGGAACAGTCTACCTAGTAAGACACATGTGCAACATCTGGGTATCTTTATTGTAGACGTTTCGCCATCCAGTGGCTTTATCAATACAAATTCCTAGGTTGAGGGACTGATTACCTCATCTTCTGTACATAGTTCTACTGTCTTCAAGTTATGTCCTGGAATTTGTATTGATAAAGCCACTGGATGGCGAAACGTCTACAATAAAGATACCCAGATGTTGCACATGTGTCTTACTCTCATCTTGTCGGTATTATATACCATTCGTACACAACAGTCTACCTAGTTGGGATGAATGGTTTGAAAAACCGACATGTTGAAGATTGAGACACTTATGCAGCATATGGGAATCTTTATTCAGGAAACGTTTCGCCACACAGTGGCTTCATCAGTCCAATACAAAGAGGAAGGCGTAAGGAGAGGAGGAGAATGAGGTAATCAGTCCCTCAACCTGGAGTCGATGTGTTCAGTCCATCAATCTTGTAGAATGTACAGCATAGGGCCGTAGACGTGGCTTATATACTGTAGTGAGGTGAGGTGAAGCAGGCGGAGGCGGGGTCATAGTGGTACCATCCACTAGTCGAAGTAGGTCTTCGTCCAAAGGTTGAACAAGTGTTGAAGAATTCTTTGTAACAAGATCCCGGTTTTTCAAACCATTCTTCACAACTGTCAGACACTGCAGCATCATGGGATCTTGTTACAAAGAATTCTTCAACACTTGTTCAACCTTTGGACGAAGACCTACATCTGGTTATCTATATTGTAAACGTTTCGCCATCCAGTGGCTTTATCAATACAAATTCTTGGACATAATTAGAAAACAGAAGAACTATATACAAAAGATGAGGTAATCAGTCCCTCAGCCTTGGAGGTGGTGTTTACAACACCGTGGTTGTAGAGATTCTGAAGCACAGGTAAGGAGACTGGCGCTTATATAGGCGTCAGTGAAGAGAGACGTGTAGCAGTCGAGGGCATAGTCACTGGTAGGCGGGATTCCCCAGTGGAAGTAGGTCCTTCCCAGATGTTGCACAAGTGTCTTAACTTTCATCTTGTCGGTATTGTATACCTGTCTTGCACAACTTGTCAGGCACTGCAACATCATGGTATCTTGATTCATAGGACATCTATATGACCTTCTTCACGACTTCTACAACTAGCCCATCAATTTGGGAAGGACCTACTTCCACTGGGGAATCCCGCCTACCAGTGACTATGCCCTCGTCTGCTACACGTCTCTCTTCACTGACGCCTATATAAGCGCCAGTCTCCTTACCTGTGCTTCAGAATCTCTACAACCACGGTGTTGTAAACACCACCTCCAAGGCTGATGGACTGAATACCTCATCTTTTGTATATAGTTCTTCTGTTTTCTAATTATGTCCAAGAATTTGTATTGATAAAGCCACTGGATGGCGAAACGTTTACAATAAAGATAACCAGATGTTGCACAAGTGTCTTAACTTTCATCTTGTCGGTATTGTATACCTGTCTTGCACAACGATCTGACCAGAGTTACTCTTAAGTGGGCCAATCTTGTCCCTAATCTTACTTCTGAAAGAACCCTTTTGGATTAGTCTTCGAATCCCTTGTGAGTTTAACCTCATAATCCCTTTTTGCTTTTCATATTCCTTGTTTTATTTCTCTCTTAAATTGAATATATTGATTTCTTAACTGCCCATCCCTCTTTTGATACACCTATATATGCCTCTCTTTTGACCAATGAGATGTTTTAATCTACTGTTCATCCATTTAGGATCATTTTTGTTAGATCTAATTTCCCTACTTGGAACAAAAGTTGTCTGGGCAGCAAGAACTATGTTCTGAAAAAACGTCATATTGGCAACCAAGTTCACTTACCTGACCCATAGTCAGGTCATCCCAATTTAGCCCACCCAGGTAATTTCTCAGTCCCATGAAGTCCGCCAAGCGAAAGTCTGGGACAGAGATTTGATTGCAGTTTTCTGAGTAATTCCATGATATATTGAAACTAAGTGATTTGTGATCGCTTTCCCCAAGCTCATCATTAACCTCAAGATTATTAATTAATGATTCTTAGTTGGCAAGAACCAAGTCAAGCAGATTGTTTCCTCTAGTTGGTTCTGCCACAAACTCTTTTAAAAAGCAATCCTGAACCATATTAAGAAAGTCACTAGACTCAAGATTTCTTGTCACATTGTTCCAATCAATTTGTCTAAAGTTGAAATCTCCCATTAACACAACATTTTCATATCTAGACGCCTTATGAATTTTTTCCCATAACAGCTTACTGCACTCCCTATCAAGGTTTGGGAGCCTATGAATCACACCCAAAATTAATTTGTTATGACTCTCGAGAAACTGTAGCCAAACAGATTCTGTGTCCGATGTTTCTAATCTTGTATCATTTAAGTTATATCATTTAATTTATATCATAAATTATCTCTCACCTACATCGCCACACCACCACCCTTCCTGCTGACCCTATCTGGAGTTTACCTGGAGAGAGTTTCGGGGGTCAACGCCCCCGCGGCCCGGTCTGTGACCAGGCCTCCTGGTGGATCAGCGCCTGATCAACCAGGCTGTTGCTGCTGGCTGCACGCAAACCAACGTACGAGCCACAGCCCGGCTGATCAGGAACTGACTTTAGGTGCTTGTCCAGTGCCAGCTTGAAGACTGCCAGGGGTCTGTTGGTAATCCCCCTTATGTGTGCTGGGAGGCAGTTGAACAGTCTCGGGCCCCTGACACTTATTGTATGGTCTCTTAACGTGCTAGTGACACCCCTGCTTTTCACTGGGGGGATGGTGCATCGTCTGCCAAGTCTTTTGCTTTCGTAGTGAGTGATTTTCGTGTGCAAGTTCGGTACTAGTCCCTCTAGGATTTTCCAGGTGTATATAATCATGTATCTCTCCCTCCTGCGTTCCAGGGAATACAGGTTTAGAAACCTCAAGCGCTCCCAGTAATTGAGGTGTTTTATCTCCGTTATGCGCGCCGTGAAAGTTCTCTGTACATTTTCTAGGTCGGCAATTTCACCTGCCTTGAAAGGTGCTGTTAGAGTGCAGCAATATTCCAGCCTAGATAGAACAAGTGACCTGAAGAGTGTCATCATGGGCTTGGCCTCCCTAGTTTTGAAGGTTCTCATTATCCATCCTGTCATTTTTCTAGCAGATGCGATTGATACAATGTTATGGTCCTTGAAGTTGAGATCCTCCGACATAATCACTCCCAGGTCTTTGACGTTGGTGTTTCGCTCTATTTTGTGGCCAGAATTTGTTTTGTACTCTGATGAAGATTTAATTTCCTCATGTTTACCATATCTGAGTAATTGAAATTTCTCATCGTTGAACTTCATATTGTTTTCTGCAGCCCACTGAAAGATTTGGTTGATGTCCGCCTGGAGCCTTGCAGTGTCTGCAATGGAAGACACTGTCATGCAGATTCGGGTGTCATCTGCAAAGGAAGACACGGTGCTGTGGCTGACATCCTTGTCTATGTCGGATATGAGGATGAGGAACAAGATGGGAGCTAGTACTGTGCCTTGTGGAACAGAGCTTTTCACCGTAGCTGCCTCGGACTTTACTCTGTTGACGACTACTCTCTGTGTTCTGTTAGTGAGGAAATTATAGATCCATCGACCGACTTTTCCTGTTATTCCTTTAGCGCGCATTTTGTGCGCTATTACGCCATGGTCACACTTGTCGAAAGCTTTTGCAAAGTCTGTATATATTACATCTGCATTCTTTTTGTCTTCTAGTGCATTTAGGACCTTGTCGTAGTGATCCAGTAGTTGATACAGACAGGAGCGACCTGTTCTAAACCCATGTTGCCCTGGGTTGTGTAACTGATGGGTTTCTAGATTGGTGGTGATCTTGCTTCTTAGGACCCTTTCAAAGATTTTTATGATATGGGATGTTAGTGCTATTGGTCTGTAGTTCTTTGCTGTTGCTTTACTGCCCCCTTTGTTGAGTGGGGCTATGTCTGTTGTTTTTAGTAACTGAGGGACGACCCCCGTGTCCATGCTCCCTCTCCATAGGATGGAAAAGGCTCGTGATAGGGGCTTCTTGCAGTTCTTGATGAACACAGAGTTCCATGAGTCTGGCCCTGGGGCAGAGTGCATGGGCATGTCATTTATCGCCTGTTCGAAGTCATTTGGCGTCAGGATAACATCGGATAGGCTTGTGTTAATCAAATTTTGTGGCTCTCTCATAAAAAATTCATTTTGATCTTCGACTCTCAGTCTGGTTAGCGGCTTGCTAAAAACTGAGTCATATTGGGACTTGAGTAGCTCACTCATTTCCTTGCTGTCATCTGTGTAGGACCCATCTTGTTTAAGTAGGGGCCCAATACTGGACGTTGTTCTCGATTTTGATTTGGCATAGGAGAAGAAATACTTTGGGTTTCTTTCGATTTCATTTATGGCTTTTAGTTCTTCCCGCGATTCCTGACTCCTAAAGGATTCTTTTAGCTTAAGTTCGATGCTTGCTATTTCTCTGACCAGTGTCACCCTGCGCATTTCAGATATATTGACCTCTTTTAGCCGCTCTGTTATTCTTTTCCGTCGCCTGTAAAGGGAGCGCCTGTCTCTTTCTATTTTACATCTACTCCTCCTTTTTCTTAGAGGAATAAGCCTTGTGCATACATCGAGTGCCACCGAGTTAATCTGTTCTAGGCATAAGTTTGGGTCTGTGTTGCTTAGTATATCTTCCCAGCTTATATCGGTTAGGACTTGGTTTACTTGATCCCACTTTATGTTTTTGTTATTGAAGTTGAATTTGGTGAATGCTCCCTCGTGACTAGTCTCATTTTGTCGGTCTGGGGCTCCACGCATACATGTCTGAACCTCAATTATGTTGTGATCTGAGTATATTGTTTTTGATATGGTGACATTTCTTATCAGATCATCATTGTTAGTGAAGATGAGGTCTAGTGTATTCTCCAGTCTAGTAGGCTCTATTATTTGCTGGTTTAAATTGAATTTTGTGCAGAGATTTAAAAGCTCGTGTGAATGTGAGTTTTCATCAGAGCTGCCTCAGTGGGGAATAGTATATAACCCTGTATGTTGCATTCAGAAGGGATTTCTCTATCTTTCAGGTTGAACCAGGTCTCTGTTATACCAATAATATCTATACTACCTGCACTTCCAAGTAATCTTAGCTCATCTATCTTATTTCTTAGACTCCTACTATTTGTATAGTAAACCTTAAGGGAGCTAGTCACTCATTACCCTCTACTGTCTCTTTTTGTTTGTTAATCAATTGCTTTGCCATTACTAGCAGCTTTATTTTGAATATTGTCTTTTAAACATATCCCTGAGGTATCCCGGTAATAACTGCTGTTTTTAACCCTAATACTGCAGCCTGATTTTTTCCCACAAACACCCATACCTCTATAATCTATCAGTTTAAAGTCCTAGACAAGTCATCAATTACCCCCTCAATCGAATTGGCTAACGAAACCACTCCAGCCCCAGAGAGATGAACTCCATCCCTTGCATACATATTATGTTTGCCAAAGAATAGGTCCCAGTTATCAATGAATGGGATTGCAAGTTCCTTGCAGTACCTGTCTAGCCAGCAATTTATACCAGTTGCCCTAGACATCCATTCATTACCCACCCCCTTTCTAGGCAAGATGCTACATATGACTGGGATCCCTCCCTTAGACCTAACTACTTCTATGGCTGACCTGTACTTATCCAGCAGCTCCTGTCTCCTGCCCTTCCCGATGTCATTTCCACCAGCACTAAGACAGATAATAAGCTTGTTCCCATTACCTGACATAATATTATCCAACCTACTGACTGTGTCACCAACACCAGCTCCTGGAATGCACACCCTCTGTCTGACCTTCCTTTCTCTGTTACAAAAAGCACAGTCTATATATCTTACCTGAGAATCTCCTACAATTACAATATTCTTACCTTGATTAAAAGGGGAATCAGTGATACCTATAATCTCACTAACCACTGACGTACACTCATCCTGAAGAACAGAGAATTGATTTCCTACCTCACTCAAAGATCACATTATATTGTATTTCTGCCTCTTTCTTCATCGTGTTGGTATTTTATATTATTTATCCCCAATAAGCCCATAATGCCTAGGCATGATAGTGGCTCTTTGCACTGCAACTCGTTATTGTAATTTCTTAATCTGAATGTAATCTTGCAAAGAAATAATTTTTTTAAGTCAGTTAATATTTTTCATATTTCTTCATTAAGTTTCGTTCAGTATTCAATATTTAATTAATATTCACGCAGTATTAACTCAACATTCACTCAACATTCATTTAACAGTCACTCAACATTCACTCAATATTCACCCAACTTTCACTAAACATTCATTTAACAGTCACTAAACATTACTCAATATTCATCCGACACTTACTCAAAATTCGCCCAAAATTCACTCAACATTCACTCAACTTCGACCAACATGTTGAGTGAATGTTGGTCGAATTTTGAGTGATATTCACTAAACGTTCACTGAACATTCATCCAACATTTACTCAACATTCTCTCAAAATTCGCCAAACATTCACTAAACATTCACTCAGTGTTCACTCAAGATTTACCCAACATTCAACATTCAGTCAAAATTAGTCCAATATTCACTAAACGTTCGCTCAACATTCACCCAACATCCACGCAACATTCATTCAATATTCACTCAACATTTATCCAGCATTCACCCAACAATCATTCAATATTCACCCAACATTCACCCAGCGCTTGCCCAACATTCACTCAACATTCACCCAACAATCACCCTACATTCAACATTCACCCAACATTCACTCAACATTCACTAAACATTCACTAAACATTCGTCCAACATTCACCCAATATTCGCCCAACATTCACCCAACATTCACCCAACATTCACTCAACATTCACCCAACATTCACCAAACATTCTCTCAACATTCACTCAACATTCACCCAACATTCACCCAACATTCACTCAACATTCACCCAACATTCACTCAACATTCGCTCAAAATTCAACCAATATTCACTCAAAATTCAACCAACATTCACTCAACATTCGCCCAACATTCACTCAGAATTCACTCAACATTCACCCAACATTCACCCAACATTCACCCAATATTCACTCAACATTCACTCAACATTCACTTAACATTCACTTAACATTCACCCAACATTCACTCAACATTCACTCAATATTCACTCAACATTCACCCAACATTCACCCAACATTCACTTAACATTCACTTAACATTCACCCAGCATTCACTCAACATTCACTTAACATTCACCCAACATTCACCCAACATTCACTTAACATTAACTCAACATTCACCCAACATTCACTTAACATTCAAGCAACATTCACTCAACATTCACCCAACATTCACTCAACATTCACCCAACTTTCACTCAACATTCACCCAACATTCACCCAACATTCACCCAACATTCACCCAACATTCACTCAACATTCACTCAACATTCACTCAATATTCGCCCACCATTCACTCAACATTTACTCACATTCACTGAACATTCACCCAACATTCACCCAACATTCACTTAACATTCACTCAGCATTCACCCAACATTCACTCAACATTTACTCACATTCACTCAATATTCACTCAACATTCACTCAACATTCACTCAACATTCACCCAACATTCATCCAACATTCACTCAACATTCACTCAACATCCACTCAACATTCACCCAACATTCACCCAACATTCACCCAACATTCACGCAACATTCACGCAACATTCACCCAACATTCACCCAGCATTCACTCAACATTCACCCAACATTCACTCAACATTCACCCAACATTCACCCAACATTCACCCAACATTCACAAAACATTAACCCAACATTCACCCAACATTCACTTAACATTCACGCAACATTCACCCAACATTCACCCAACATTCACCCAACATTCACTCAACATTTACCCAACATTCACTCAACATTCACCCAATATTCACTCAACATTCACCCAACATTCACCCAACACTCACCCAGCATTCACCCAACATTCACTTAACATTAACCCAACATTCATCCAACATTAATGCAACATTCACCCAACATTCACCCAACATTCATCCAACATTCACTCAACATTCACTCAACATTCACTCAACATTCACCCAACATTCACCCAACATTCACTTAACATTAACCCAACATTCACCCAACATTCACTTAACATTCACTTAACATTCACCCAACATTCACCCAACATTCACTCAACATTTACTCACATTCACTCAACATTCACTCAACATTCACTCAACATTCATTCAACATTCATCCAACATTCACTCAACATTCACTCAACATCCACTCAACATTCACCCAACATTCACCCAACATTCACTTAACATAAACCCAGCATTCACCCAACATTCACGCAACATTCACCCAACATTCACCCAACATTCACTCAACATTCACTCAACATTCACCCAACATTCACCCAACATTCACTTAACATTAACCCAACATTCACCCAACATTCACTTAACATTCACGCAACATTCACCCAACATTCACCCAACATTCACTCAACATTTACCCAACATTCCCTCAACATTCACCCAACATTCACCCAACATTCACCCAACATTCACCCAACATTCACTTAACATTAACCCAACATTCATCCAACATTAACGCAACATTCACCCAACATTCACCCAACATTCACTCAACATTCACTCAACATTCACCCAACATTCACCCAACATTCACTTAACATTAACTCAACATTCACCCAACATTCACTTAACATTCACTTAACATTCACCCAACATTCACTCAACATTCACCCAACATTCACTCAACATTCACCCAATATTCACTCAACATTCACCCAACATTCACCCAACATTCACTTAACATTAACCCAACATTCACCTAACATTCACTTAACATTCACTTAACATTCACCCAACATTCACTCAACATTCACCCAACATTCACTCAACATTCACCCAATATTCACCCAACATTCACCCAACATTCACCCAACATTCACTTAACATTCACCCAACATTCACCCAAGATTCATCCAGCATTCTCTGAACATTCACCCAATATTCACCTAACATTCATTCAACATTCGCCCAACATTCACTCATCATTCACCCAACATTCACCCAACATTCACTTAACATTCACCCAACATTCACTTAACATTCACGCAACATTCGCCCAACATTCACTCAACATTCACCCAACATTCACTTAACATTCACTTAACATTCGCCCAACATTCACTCAATATTCACCCAACATTCACTTAACATTCATCCAACATTCGCCCAACATTCACTCAACATTCACCCAACATTCACCCAACATTCGTTTAACATTCACCCAACATTCACCCAACATTCACTTAACATTTACCAACATTCACCCAACATTCACTTAACATTCACGCAACATTCGCCCAACATTCACTCAACATTCACCCAACATTCACCCAACATTCACCAGGTGGTGGAAGTAGAGGTGGAGCTAACCACTAGCCACCTGGGATTCTTCGAGTTCCGTCTGTGTGTGAACAACGCCCCGGACAAGTACATAGAACAGGAGTGCCTGGACCAGCACCTCCTCCAGCTTGCTGATGGCACTGGCACTCGCTTCCCCATACTATACCTACACGTGAGTACCAGTGCCTCTGACGAGTACGCACTCTCTGTAGAGCTTTAAGCTTTTTGTAAAGCTCTGGGTAACGCTTTGAGGTTATGAAGCGCTGGCTAGTGCTTTAAAGTCATTATAAAGCTCTAGGTCTTTTATACGGTATAAAGCTCCTTGGAGTACTTTAATTTCAAGTAAAGCTCTGGGTAGTCTATAAGGTCGTTATAAAGCTCTATGTAGTGCTTCAAAAGGTCATTATAAAGCTCATTCTTGAACTTTAAGGTCATTATAAAGCTCTGGATAGTGCTTTAAGGTCATTATAAAGCTCTGGGTAGTGCTATACGCTCATTATAAAGCTCTGGGTTGTACTCTAAGGTTATTATTAAGCTCTGTGTAGTATTTTAATATCAGTATAAAGCTCCTTGTAGAACTTTAAGATCATGATAAAGCTTTAAGATAATTTTAAAGCTCTTTATAGTGCTTTGGGGTCATTATAAAGCTCTGTGTAGTGATTTAGTGTCATTATAAAGCTCTGGGTAGTGCTTTAACGTTATTTTAAAGCTCTATATTCAGCCCAGTGTAGAGCTTTATTAAGGTCATTATAAAGCTATGAGAGAGCCACAGAATTTGGTTAACACTAGCATATCTGATGTTATCCTGACGCCAAATGACTTCGAACAGGCGATAAATGACATGCCCATGCACTCTGCCCCAGGGCCAGACTCATGAAACTCCGTGTTCATCAAGGACTGCATGAAGCCCCTTTCACGAGCTTTTCCATCCTATGGAGAGGGAGCATGGACAGAGGGTCGTCCCACAGTTACTAAAAACAACAGACATAGCCCCACTCCACAAAGGGGGCGGTAAAGCAATAGCAAAGAACTACAGACCGATAGCGCTAACATCCCATATCATAAAATCTTTCAAAGGGTCCTAAGAAGCAAGATCACCATCCATCTAGATACCCATCAATTACACAACCCAGGGCAACATGGGTTTAGAGCAGGTTGCTCCTGTCTGTCCCAACTACTGGATCACTACGACAAGGTCCTAGATGCACTAGAAGACAAAAAGAATGCAGATGTAATATATACAGACTTGGCAAAAGCCTTCGACAAATGTGACCATGGCATAATAGCGCACAAAATGCGTGCTAAAGGAATAACAGGAAAAGTTGGTAGATGGATCTATAATTTTCTCACAAACAGAACACAAAGAGTAGTAGTCAACAGAGGAAAGCCTGAGGCGGCTACGGTGAAAAGCTCTATTCCACAAGGCACAGTACTCTCTCCCATCTTGTTTCTCATCCTCATATTTGACATAGACAAGGATGTCAGCCACAGCACCGTGTCTTCCTTTGCAGATGACACCCGAATCTGCATGACAGTGTCTTCCATTGCAGACACTGCAAGGTTCCAGGCGGACATCAACCAAATCTTTCAATGGGCTGCAGAAAACAATATGAAGTTCAACGATGAGAAATTTCAATTACTCAGATATGGTAAAAATGAGGAAATTAAAACTTCATCAGAGTACAAAATAAATTCCGGCCACAAAATAGAGCAAAAAACCAACGTCAAAGACCTGGGAGTGATCATGTCGGAGGATCTCACCTTCAAGGACCATAACATTGTATCAATCGCATCTGCTAGAAAAATGACAGGATGGATAATAAGAACTTCAAAACTATGGATGCCAAGCCCATGATGACACTCTTCAGGTAGCTTGTTCTATCTAGGCTGGAATATTGCTGCACACTAACAGCACCTTTCATGGCAGGTGATATTGCTGACCTAGAAAATGTACAGAGAACCTTCACGGCACGCATAACGGAGATAAAACACCTCAATTACTGGGAGCGTTTGAAGTTGCTGAACCTGTACTCCCTGGAACGCAGGCGGGAGAGATACATAATTATATACACCTGGAAAATCCTAGAGGGATTAGTACCGAACTTGCACACGAAAATCACTCACAACGAAAGCAAAAGACTCGGCAGACAATGCAACATCCTCCAGTGAAAAGCAGGGGTGTCACTAGCACGTTAAGAGACAATACAATAAGGTCAGGGGCCCGAGACTGTTCAACTGCCTCCCAGCATACATAAGGGGGGATTACCAACAGATCCCTGGCTGTCTTCAAGCAGGCACTGGACAAGCACCTAAAGTCGGTACCTGACCAGCCGGGCTGTGGTTCGTACGTTGGATTGCGTGCAGCCATCAGTAACAGCCTGGTTGATCAGGCTCTGATCCACCATGAGGCCTGGTCACAGACCGGGCCGCGGGTGTTATATCTTACGTTATCCTGTGTTATCTTGTGCTGTGTTGTATTGTATCTCATCCTGTGTTATCCTGTTATATCTTATGTTAATTTGGGCTGTGTTATATATGTTATCTTGGGCCGTGTTATCATATTTTACCTTATCCTGTGTTATCATACCTTGTTACATCATATAGTCCTGTCGTTTACTGTTATCTTGTTATCTGCAGGATGCCGTCAACCTGACGATTCCTGTTATCCTGCCGGAGGACCTGACGTGTACACAGTGTGTGTTCCAGTGGCACTACAACTGTGGTGAGTATACACGCGTGTACACACTCACATACACGAACGCACGTGTACACACACGAATACACGTGTATACACACATGTAATAAGCAAAACACACACAACACACACTTATTAGTGATCCGTGAAGAGGCGGGGCCAGGAGCTATGACTCGACCCTTGCAACCACAAACAGGTGAGTACACATGCTAACACTGCACGCACACGCACACACACACACACACACACACACACACACACACACACACACACACACACACACACACACACACACACACTCGACCCCAGCAACCTCAACTAGGTGAGTACACACACACAGGGTGTTGGTGGACACACTGGCTGAGGTGGCAAGAAGAGCTCACTCGAGCAGAGCAAAGTTACTGGTAATGGGCGATTTCAACCACAGGGAGATCGACTGGGAAAACCTGGAGCCACATGGGGGTCCCGAAACATGGAGAGCCAAGATGATGGATGTTTTACTTGAAAACCTCATGCATCAACATGTCAGGGACACAACCAGAGAGAGAGGGGAGGATGAGCCAGCAAGACTGGATCTTGTGTTCACCCTGAGCAGTTCAGACATTGAGGACATCACTTACGAGAGGCCCCTTGGAGCTAGCGATCACGTGGTTCTGAGTTTTGATTATATAGTAGAGTTACAAGTGGAGAAGGTAACAGGAACTGAAGGGGACAGGCCAAACTATAAAAGGGGGGACTACACAGGTATGAGAAACTTCCTGCAGGAGGTTCAGTGGGACAGATAAATGGTAGGAAAATCAGTAAACGAGATGATGGAATATGTGGCAACAAAGTGCAAGGAGGCAGAGGAAAGGTTTGTTCCCAATGGAAACAGAAATAATAGGAAGACCAAAACGAGTCCTTGGTTTATCCGAAGGTGTAGGGAGGCAAAAACTAAGTGCAACAGAGAATGGAAAAGGTACAGGAGGCATAGGTCCCAGGAAAACAAGGAGATTAGTAGAAGAGCCAGAAACGAGTATGCACAGATAAGGAGGGAGGCCCAGCGACAGTATGAAAACGACATAGAATCGAAAGTCAAATCCGACCCGAAACTGCTGTATAGCCACATTAGGAGGAAGACAACAGTCAAGGACCAGGTGATAAGGCTGAGGAAAGAAGGTGGAGAACTCACAAGAAACGATCAAGAGGTATGTGAGGAGCTCAACACGAGATTTAAAGAAGTATTTACAGTAGAGACAGGAAGGACTCTGGGGGGACAGACCAGATGGGGACACCAGCAAGGAATACACCAACAAGTGTTGGACGACATACTTACAGATGAGGAGGAGGTGAAGAAACTGCTAAGGGACATCGATACCTCAAAGGCAATGGGACCGGACAACATCTCCCCATGGATCCTTAGAGGGGGAGCAGATATGTTGTGCATGCCACTTACCACAATCTTCAACACGTCCCTGGAAACTGGGCAACTACCTGAGGTAAGGAAGACGGCAAATGTAGTTCCCATTTTTAAAAAAGGAGACAGAAAAGAGGCACTAAACTATAGACCAGTGTCATTGACGTGTATAGTATGAAAAGTTATAGAGAAGATTATCAGGAGGAGAGTGGTGGAGCACCTGGAACGGAACAAGAGTATAAATGCCAACCAGCACAGATTCATGGAAGGCAAATCCTGTGTCACAAACCTTCTGGAGTTTTATGATAAAATAACAGAAGACACGAGAGAGAGGGGTGGGTTGATTGCATATTCTTGGACTGCAAGAAGGCCTTTGACACAGTTCCTCACAAGAGATTAGTGCAGAAGCTAGAGCATCAGGCGCATATAACAGGAAGGGCACTGCAATGGATCAGAGAATACCTGACAGCGAGGCAACAACGAGTCATGGTACGTAATGATGTATTACAGTGGGCACCTGTGACGAGCGGGGTCCCACAGGGGTCGGTCCTAGGACCAGTGCTATTTTTGGTATATGTGAACGACATGATGGAAGGGTTAGACTCAGAAGTGTCCCTGTTTGCAGATGATGTGAAGTTAATGAGGAGAATTAAATCAGATGAGGACCAGGCAGGACTTCAAAGAGACCTGGACAGACTGGACACCTGGTCCAGCTAATGGCTTCTCGAATTTAATCCTGCCAAATGCAAAGTCATGAAGATAGGGGAAGGGCACAGAAGACCCCAGACAGAGTATAGGCTAGGTGGCCAAAGACTGCAAACCTCACTCAAGGAGAAAGATCTTGGGGTGAGTATAACACCGAGCATGTCTCCAGAAGCACACATCAATCAGATAACTGCTGCAGCATATGGGCGCCTGGCATACCTGAGAACAGCATTCCGATACTTTAGTAAGGAATCGTTCAAGACACTGTACACCGTGTATGTCAGGCCCATACTGGAGTATGCAGCACCTGTTTGGAACCTGCACTTGATAAAACACTTCAAGAAACTAGAGAAAGTACAAAGGTTTGCGACAAGGTTAGTTCCAGAGCTAAGGGGAATGTCCTATGAAGAAAGATTAAGGGAAATCGGCCTGATGACACTGGAGGACAGGAGGGTCAGGGGAGACGTGATAACGACATATAAAATTCTGCGTGGAATAGACAAGGTGGACAAAGACAGGATGTTCCAGGGAGGGGACACAGAAACAAGAGGCCACAATTGGAAGCTGAAGACACAAATGAGTCAGAGAGATATTAGGAAGTATTTCTTCAGTCATAGAGTTGTCAGGCAGTGGAATAGCCTAGAAAATGACGTAGTGGAGGCAGGAACCATACACAGTTTTAAGACGAGGTTTGATAAAGCTCATGGAGTGGGGAGAGAGAGGGCCCAGTAGCAACCGGTGAAGAGGCAGGGCCAGGAGCTAAGACTCGACCCCTGCAACCACAAATAGGTGAGTACAAATAGGTGAGGTGAGTACACAGTGGGTGCAGACGTGGGTGCACAAGGCTCCAAGAACCTTAGTGTTTTTAAGGCGTGCAGTAACGGCTAGCAGTAATCAGTGGTAGTGACAAAGTCAGTGAACAATCCTAGGAGTGATAACTAAAATTAGTAGTTAAAAAAAAGTCGAGGGGAAGCCTGAAATCATTAATAATTCAAAGTGCCAAACCGTTGTGGGTCTACTAGGCACTGTTGCCACACAGATTCAAACATACAAAGATCAAAGTGAGTGTGGAAGCGGGTGTTCAAGAATTACCAGTGTTTGGTTAACAAGTGAAATGTGGGGCACCGTACAGTGAGAGTGAAAAGTTAATAAGCAAAAGGAGAAAGGAAAAATAAAATATACAACAAGGGAAGGTGGTAGCAGTAGGCCTGCTGAAGCAGTGACGTCACAACAAGTTGTGTGCCATTATACATATAAAGTGAAGTGTATATAATGTGAAGTGTATACTATCATAAGTGAAAAGTGAAATCACGTGAGGAACGCGGGATGTATGAGCATATATGGTTATAAACATCACGGGTGAAGGATCACCAAAATAGTGATTTAAGGCCTATGTACGACGACTATATCATCAGCATCTGGCAACTTGTCACAGCACTGCTGCCAGTGCAAGTATCACTCACCTATTGTGGTTTGCATGTTACAGGCTCTGGCTTCTGGCCTTGCATCACTGTTAGATACTGGTCACTCACTCCTGCAAGCTATTACCAGAATTAGAGTAGAAATAGCATACATAAAGTGAAGATAGTGTTGCCGAGTGCGAGGTGTAGAGCAGACTAGCGAGGGGTAACGTAGCATTACTACCGGTAGTTATTAGCAGTATGAATACTTAGGAAGCTAGGAAGTCCTCTCTCAATGTGAACAAGGAATAGGATAATAGCCAGCCATAATTGATACTTAAATCCAGAAAGGGCAATAAGTGGAGAGAGTAGCATTACTAGGACAGACAGCTGGGACTAAATTTGAGCCTACACGACAGAGGTATAACAGATATTTCAACCACACCACCTACCCCCCATAACCATCCCCCCTCACACACACACACAAGGGCAGACACTCATAGAAGCTTTAGACCCTAGTAACAATTTCCGCTTTTTATAACCCAGAATTACTGGTATGTATTAGCAGTATCTCCCCCTCACACCTCCCCCATACACACGAACACACACATATACACACATACACACATACACCTGCACTAGGACAAAATGGTAACTAACTAGGTGAATACACACACACACACATACACACACACACACACACATACACATGTACACACACACACATACACACACACATACACACACACACACACACACACACACACACACACACACACACACACACACACACACACACACACACACACACACACATACACACACACACATGTACACACACACACATACACACACACATACACACACACACACACACACACTGTGTGTGTGTGTGTCTCGACCCCTGAAACCACAACTAGGTGAGTACACACAGCTGATCCTTGGAATCTGACTGCGTCCCCTCACCCCCCCACACACCTTTCCCTCCCCCACAGACCTTTCCCCTCCCCGCTGTTGCCTTCACTCCCTCCTCCCTCCTATCTTTTCCTTCCCTCGCATTTCTCTCTCTCATAGCCTTTTTCCCTCCCCTTCCCCTACTCTCTCTCTCTCTCTCTCTCTCTCTCTCTCTCTCTCTCTCTCTCTCTCTCTCTCTCTCTCTCTCTCTCTCTCTCTCTCTCTCTCTCCCTCTCTCTCTCCCTCTCTCTCTCCCTCTCTCTCTCCCTCTCTCTCTCCCTCTCTCTCCCTCACTCCCATAACCCTATCTCTCACCCTCCTCTCTCTCTATAGGCTTCTCTCTCCATCTCTCCATTTCTCTCTCTCATAGCCTTTTCCCTCACCCTCCTTTCTCCCTCTCTCTTTCTCTCCCTCTCCCTCTCCCTCTCTTTCTCCCTCTCTCTACCCTTTCTCTCCCCCTCACATTTTTCTCTCTCCCCCTTGGTCTTATCCCTCATCCCCATACTCTCTCCTCTCTCTACCTCTTTCTACCCTTTCTCTCTCCTCTCTCTCCCTCTTTCTACCCTTTCTCTCTCCCCCTCGCACCCTCTCCCTCCTCTAGCCTTCTGTGGTAAAAAAAAAAAAAAAAAAAAAAAAAAAAAAAAAAAAAAAATGGGTGGCCTTAGAGGACGGAAAACCAGAGATCTGGTAGACGAACCAGGGAGGAAAGACTGGGAGTTAGAGCTCCAAAAAAGGGAGGAAGAGTGGGGAAGGAAGATAGTAGAGCTTGGTAAGAAAATGGAGGAGCGGATAGCTGAAGAGTGCAGGAAGTGGGAAGTACAGGTCTTAGCAACAGAAGCTAGGATACAGTGCTTAGAAGAGAAACTGCAAAGCCTGAAACAGATTAGAGACAAATGACAATTCAGATGTGACATCAGGAAATTCAAAGTCAGGCACAGACAAGGGGATGGTAAGCAACAACGGAGACATGCCATACACGAAGGCCCTATCAGACCCACGTGGGGCCAGGGAAAAGACGACGAGCACACTAAGATCAAACGACAGGTCCGAAGACAATGAAGGTATGCTATATGCAGAGATTCTAACAGCCAACTGCAGTAGCAAGGGACAGCTGGTCAGGAAAGACAGTTCACTGAGAATAGAAGTTTCAGATATGACAGGGACTGAAGGCAAGAACATGTCAATGGAAGGAAATAAAATGCCTCAGAGGAAGCAGATGGAGACTCAGTGGGAGGAGGAAAGGGCGAGGTCAGTTTTTGTGTACGGGCTCCAAGAAGCCAAGGGGGACAACTTTGAAGAAATAAAACAGGAGGAGAAAAAAATGATTGAAGGCATCATGAAAACAATAGGGGAGGGCGATATGACCCAGGTGACAAATTTTCAGAGAATTGGGTGGTTTGCGAGTGGAAGGATATGGCCTGTCAGAGTAACTTTCAAGGAAGAATCAGTTCGAACCAGGATTCTGCAAGAGAAAGCAAGACTGAGGGACAAAGAGGGGTACCAGAGAGTATACCTCGACCGCGACAGAACACAAGAAGAAAGGACTACTCTGAAAGAGAGGGTACAGAGATGCAAGGAGGAACGAGAAGCAATGACGAAAATGAGCAGGACCCAGACACAGGAGGAAGGGCAAACACACCCCACAGAATCTCCCACCAAAAGACTCCAACCGCGACATTCCCAACGCAACTGAGCAACCTATACTACAACCCACTCACTGTTCCCTCTGCCACCAACCCCCATATCACAAACCTCACCCCAACAGCTGTCCCTTATGGGCATTCTGACCCCACCCCCATCAACACAAACCCCACCTACACCACAGCCCCATATAGGCCCCCACCAAGGCTCTCGCTCCCCCAACCCCAATATTCTTGCATGACCACAATGATAAAAAAGAAACTGAAGGTTTGGTACACAAACGCGGATGGAATAACGAATAAACATGAGGAGTGGAATGAAAGAATCAGTGAAAAATCCCCAGACATCATAGCAGTCACAGAAACAAAACTCACTGAGACAATAACAGACACAATCTTCCCAACAGGGTATCAGATCCTGAGGAAAGATAGAAGGAGTAGAGGGGGAGGAGGGGTTGCACTGCTCATAAAACACCGATGGGGATTTGAGGAAATGGAAGGCATGGACATGATTGGAGAAAGAGACTACATTGTAGGTACAATTCAGTCCGGAGAACATAAAGTAGTCATTGGAGTGATGTATAACCCACCACAGAACTGCAGGAGGCCAAGAGAGGAGTACGAAGAAAACAACAGGGTGATGGTGGACACACTGGCTAAGGTGGCAAGAAGAGCTCACTCGAGCAGAGCAAAGTTACTGGTAATGGGCGATTTCAACCACAGGGAGATCGACTGGGAAAACCTGGAGCCACATGGAGGTCCCGAAACATGGAGAGCCAAGATGATGGATGTGGTACTTGAAAACCTCATACATCAACATGTCAGGGACACAACCAGAGAGAGAGGGGAGGATGAACCAGCAAGACTGGATCTTGTGTTCACCCTGAGCAGTTCAGACATTGAGGACATCACTTACGAGAGGCCCCTTGGAGCTAGCGATCACGTGGTTCTGAGTTTTGACTATATAGTAGAGTTACAAGTGGAGAAGGTAACAGGAACTGAAGGGGACAGGCCAAACTATAAAAGGGGGGACTACACAGGTATGAGAAACTTCCTGCAGGAGGTTCAGTGGGACAGAGAAATGGTAGGAAAATCAGTAAACGAGATGATGGAATATGTGGCAACAAAGTGCAAGGAGGCAGAGGAAAGGTTTGTTCCCAAGGGAAACAGAAATAATAGGAAGACCAAAACGAGTCCTTGGTTTACCCGAAGGTGTAGGGAGGCAAAAACTAAGTGCAACAGAGAATGGAAAAGGTACAGGAGGCATAGGACCCAGGAAAACAAGGAGATTAGTAGAAGAGCCAGAAACGAGTATGCACAGATAAGGAGGGAGGCCCAGCGACAGTATGAAAACGACATAGCATCGAAAGTCAAATCTGACCCGAAACTGCTGTATAGCCACATTAGGAGGAAGACAACAGTCAAGGACCAGGTGATAAGGCTGAGGAAAGGTGGAGAACTCACAAGAAACGATCAAGAGGTATGTGAGGAGCTCAACACAAGATTTAAGGAAGTATTTACAGTAGAGACAGGAAGGACTCTGGGGGGACAGACCAGATGGGGACACCAGCAAGGAATACACCAACAAGTGTTGGACGACATACATACAGATGAGGAGGAGGTGAAGAAACTGCTAAGGGACATCGATACCTCAAAGGCAATGGGACCGGACAACATCTCTTCGTGGGTCCTTAGAGAGGGAGCAGATATGTTGTGCGTGCCACTTACCACAATCTTCAACACGTTCCTGGAAACTGGGCAACTACCTGAGGTATGGAAGACGGCAAATGTAGTTCCCATTTTTAAAAAAGGAGACAGAAAAGAGGCACTAAACTATAGACCTGTGTCATTGACGTGTATAGTATGCAAAATTATGGAGAAGATTATGAGGAGGAGAGTGGTGGAGCACCTGGAACGGAACAAGCGTATAAATGCCAACTAGCACGGATTCATGGAAGGCAAATCTTGTGTCACAAACCTTCTGGAGTTTTATGATAAAATAACAGAAGACACGAGAGAGAGGGGTGGGTTGATTGCATCTTCTTGGACTGCAAGAAGGCCTTTGACACAGTTCCTCACAAGAGATTAGTGCAGAAGCTAGAGCATCAGGCGCATATAACAGGAAGGGCACTGCAATGGATCAGAGAATACCTGACAGGGAGGCAACAACGAGTCATGGTACATAATGATGTATCACAGTGGGCACCTGTGACGAGCGGGGTCCCACAGGAGTCGGTCCTAGGACCAGTGCTATTTTTGGTATATGTGAACGACATGATGGAAGGGTTAGACTCAGAAGTGTCCCTGTTTGCAGATGATGTGAAGTTAATGAGGAGAATTAAATCTGATGAGGACCAGGCAGGACTTCAAAGAGACCTGGACAGACTGGACACCTGGTCCAGCAAATGGCTTCTCGAATTTAATCCTGCCAAATGCAAAGTCATGAAGATAGGGGAAGGGCACAGAAGACCACAGACAGAGTATAGGCTAGGTGGCCAAAGACTGCAAACCTCACTCAAGGAGAAAGATCTTGGGGTGAGTATAACACCGAGCATGTCTCTGGAAGCACACATCAATCAGATAACTGCTGCAGCATGTGGGCGCCTGGCAAACCTGAGAACAGCATTCCGATACCTTAGTAAGGAACCATTCAAGACACTGTACACCGTGTATGTCAGGCCCATACTGGAGTATGCAGCACCTGTTTGGAACCCGCACTTGATAAAGCACGTCAAGAAACTAGAGAAAGTACAAAGGTTTGCGACAAGGTTAGTTCCAGAGCTAAGGGGAATGTCCTATGAAGAAAGATTAAGGGAAATCGGCCTGACGACACTGGAGGACAGGAGGGTTAGTGGAGACATGATAACGACATATAAAATACTGCGTGGAATAGACAAGGTAGACAAAGACAGGATGTTCCAGGGAGGGGACACAGAAACATGAGGCCACAATTGGAAGTTGAAGACACAAATGAGTCAGAGAGATAGTAGGAAGTATTTCTTCAGTCATAGAGTTGTAAGGCAGTGGAATAGCTTAGAAAATGACGTAGTGGAGGCAGGAACCATACACAGTTTTAAGACGAGGTTTGATAAAGCTCATGGAGCGGGGAGAGAGAGGGCCCAGTAGCAACCAGTGAATAGGCGGGGCCAGGAGCTAAGACTCGACCCCTGCAACCACAAATAGGTGAGCACAAATAGGTGAGTACACACACACACACACACACACACACATACACACACACACACACACACACACACACACACGCACACACACACACGTACACATGCACACATGTACACACACACACATGCACACACACATACACACACACACACACACACACACACACATACACATGCACACACACACACACACACACACACACACATG
Source organism: Cherax quadricarinatus (assembly GCF_038502225.1). Classification (NCBI taxonomy): domain Eukaryota; kingdom Metazoa; phylum Arthropoda; class Malacostraca; order Decapoda; family Parastacidae; genus Cherax; species Cherax quadricarinatus. Next base: position 23,250,827 of record NC_091340.1, on the reverse strand, counting down.
GTCACTTTACTCTAGGCCCTCTTTCCCCTCCCCTCCCCTTCTAATCCCATACACACACCTCCCCCGCTTCTAAGGGTCACTCATCGTTCTCTCCCCCTCCCCTCTCCCCCCTTAAGCCCATCCCTTTCTCTCCCACACATGCACACACACATACACAAGCACACATACACAAGCTCATATACACTTGACACAAACACGTACTCCCCAAACCATCTAACCCCTCCCCAAAACCATCTAACCCCCTCCCCCAACTACCTCTCCCCCTCCAATAACCATCCTCCCCCTCCCCCATAACCATCTATCCCCACTCCCCCTAACCATCTATTCCCCTCCCCCTAACCACCTCTCCCCCTTCCTTCTGTGGAGCAATGGGGGAAACTAGAACTAGGATGAGAACAAGGGGCCCGAAGGACGAATTTGGGAGGGAGGACTGGGAGGCAGAGTTCAAAAAAAAGGGAGGAAGACTGGGAAAGGAGGCTAGATGAGCTTGCAAGGAAGATGGAGGAGAGGTTAGCAGCAGAATGCAGAAGGTGGATGCTACATGCCACAACAGCAGAAAACAAGATACAGAAATTAGAAGAGGAGCTGAGACATCTGAAACAGCATAGAGACAAAGATATTACAGAAGTAGCATCAGCAATGGCTACATCAGACACAGACAACGGGTCTGAAGGGAGCATGGAAGCTAAACTGTATGTAGAGGTCCTGTCAAACCCACATGGGGCCAAAACAAAGACAGGGAGCAAACTAGGACAGAATGAGAGGTTGGAAGAAATTGAAGGAACTAGGATATGTGCAGGGACATTACCAGACACCTGTGGGGGCCAGGAACAGGTGAGCAGGAAGGACAAACCAATGAGCATAGGGGCCATGGCTAGGGAAGGGACTGAAGGAAGGAACACTCCAGGGGAAGGAACTAAAACACCTCAGAGGATACAATGGGAATCACAGTGGGAGGTGGAAAGGGAGAGATAAGTTTTTGTCTATGGGCTAGACGAAGCTAAAGGGGAAACTTATGATGAAAGAAAGCAGGAGGAGAAAAAAGCGATTGAAGGTATCATGAAGGTGATAGGAGAGGGGGACATGACCCAGGTGGCAAATTTTCGGAGAATCGGGTGGTTCACAAAGAAAAGGAATCGGCCTCTCAAAGTAATTTTCAAGGCAGAATCAACACGAACCATGATCCTGCAGGAGAAAGCACGGCTGAGAGGCAAACAGGAGTTCATGAGTGTGTACCTCGATCGAGACAGAACACAGGAGGAAAGGAGGATGCTGAAAGAGAGAGTGCAAAAACGAAAGGAGAAATAGGAGGAAATGAAAAACGAGAGCAGAATAACCCAGGAACAAGTGGAAGGACAAACACACCCCTCAGAAACACCTGCAGAAGGACTCTAGCCACGACACCCCCAAGGCAACTGAACAATCCAAACCAACCATCACACACTGATCCCTCTGTTCCCACCCCCTGCACCACAGTTACAGTATTAGAACAGAAGTTGAAGGTTTGGCACACAAATGCAGATGGATTAACGAATAAACATGAGGAATGGCAAGAAAGAATCAATGAGAAGTCCCCAGACATCATAGCAGTTACAGAAACAAAACTCACGGAGACAATAAGATGCAATCTTTCCACCAGGATACCAGATCATGAGGAAAGATAGAAGGGGCAGAGGGGGAGGAGGGGTTGCTCTGCTCGTAAAAAACAGATGGATATTCGAGAAAATGGGAGGCATAGTCGAGACTGGAGAAAGAGACTACATAGTAGGAACACTTCAGTCTGGAGAGCACAAGGTGGTCATTGTAGTGATGTATAATCCACCACAGAAATGCAGGAGGCCAAGAGAGGAATATGAAGAGAGCAACAGAGCAATGGTGGACACACTTGCTGAGGTGGCAAGAAGAGCTCACTCCAGCAGAGCAAAGTTGCTGGTTATGGGGGATTTCAACCACAGGGAGATTGACTGGGAAAACCTGGAGCCACATGGGGGTCCCAAAACATGGAAAGTCAAGATGTTGGACGTGGTGCTGGAAAACCTCATGCACCAACATGTTAAGGACACCACCAGAGTGAAAGGGGAGGATGAACCAACAAGATTGGACCTTGTGTTCACCCTGGGCAGTTCAGACATTGAGGACATCACATATGAGAGTCCCCTAGGAGCTAACGACCACGTGGTTCTGTGCTTTGAATACATAGTAGAGTTGCAAGTGGAGAGAGTAACAGGAGTTGAATGGGAAAAGCCTGACTATAAAAGAGGGGACTACATAGGGTTGAGGAACTTCCTGCAGGAGGTTCCGTGGGACAGAGAACTGGCAGGAAAGCCAGTAAACGAAATGATGGAATATGTAACAACAAAATGCAAGGAGGCAGTGGAAAGGTTTATTCCCAAGGGCAACAGAAACAATGGGAAGACCAGAACAAGCCCCTGGTTTACCCGACGGTGTGAGGAGGCAAAAACAAAGTGCAATAGAGAATGGAAAAAGTACAGAAGGCAGAGAACACACGAAAATAGGGAGATCAGTCGCAGAGCCAGGAACGAGTATGCACAGGTAAGGAGGGAGGCCCAGCGACAGTATGAAAATGACATAGCATCGAAAATCAAGACTGACCCGAAAATGTTGCATAGCCACATCAGGAGAAAGACAACAGTCAAAGACCAGGTGATCAGATTGAGGACAGAAGGTGGAGAACTCACAAGAAATGATCAAGAGGTATGTGAGGAGCTAAACAGGAGATTTAAGGAAGTTTTTATAGTAGAGACAGGAAGGGCTCTGGGAAGACAGCACAGAAGGGAACATCAAGAGAGAATATACCAACAAGTGTTGGAGGACATACGAACAACTGAGGAGGAGGTGCAGAAGCTGCTAAGTGACCTTGATACCTCAAAGGCGATGGGACCGGACAACATCTCCCCATGGGTCCTAAGAGAAGGAGCAGAGATGCTGTGTGTGCCCCTAACCACAATCTTCAACACATCCCTTGAAACTGGGCAACTACCTGAGAAATGGAAGACAGCAAATGTAGACCCTATATTTAAGAAAGGAAACAGAAATGAGGCACTAAACTACAGACCTGTGTCTCTGACATGTATTGTGTGCAGTCATGGAGAAGATTATCAGGAGGAGAGTGGTCGAACACCTGGAACGGAACAAGATTATAAATGAAAACCAGCATGGGTTCATGGAAGGCAAATCCTGTGTCACAAACCTCCTGGAGTTTTATGACAAGTTAACAGAAGTAAGACACGAGGGAGAGGGGTGGGTTGATTGCGTTTTCCTAGACTGCAGGAAGGCCTTCGACACAGTTCCCCACAAGAGATTAGTGCAGAAGCTGGAGGAGCAGGCGCATATAACAGGGAGGGCACTGCAATGGATCAGGGAATACCTGGCAGGGAGGCAGCAACAAGTCATGGTACGTGAAGAGGTATCACAGTGGGCACCTGTGACGAGCGGGGTCCCACAGGGGTCAGTTCTAGGACCAGTGCTATTTTTGATATATGCGAACGACATGATGGAAGGAATAGACTCTGAAGTGTCCCTATTCGCAGATGATGTGAAGTTGATGAGAAGAATTAAATCGGATGAGGATGAGGCAGGACTGCAAAGAGACCTGGACAGGCTGGACATGTGGTCCAGAAACTGGCTTCTCGAATTCAACCCTGCCAAATGCAAAGTCATGAAGATTGGGGAGGGGCAAAGAAGACCGCAGACAGAGTATAGGCTAGGTGGACAAAGACTACAGACCTCACTCAGGGAGAAAGACCTTGGGGTGACCATAACACCGAGCACGTCACCTGAGGCACACATCAACTAAATAACTTCTGCAGCATATGGGCGCCTGGCAAACCTGAGAATAGCGTTCCGATACCTTAATAAGGAATCATTCAAGACACTGTACACTGTGTATGTTAGGCAAATACTGGAGTATGCAGCACCAGTCTGGAACCCACACCTGGTCAAGCACGTTAAGAAGTTAGAGAAAGTACAAAGGTTTGCAACAAGGCTAGTCCCAGAGCTAAGGGGAATGTCGTATGAGGAAAGGCTGAGGGAAATCGGACTGACGACACTGGAGGACAGAAGGGTCAGGGGAGACATGATAACGACATACAAGATACTGTGAGAAATAGACAAGGTGGACAGAGATAGGATGTTCCAGAGAGGGGAAACAGAAACAAGGGGTCACAACTGGAAGCTGAAGACTTAGACGAGTCACTGGAACGTTAGGAAGTATTCAGTCATAGAGTTGTCAGGAAGTGGAATAGCCTAGCAAGTGGAGGCAGGAACCATACATAGTTTTAAGAAGAGGTATGACAAAGCTCAGGAAGCAGAGTGGGAGAGGACCTAGTAGCGATCAGTGAAAGGCAGGGCCAGGAGCTGAGTCTCGACCCCTGCAACCACAATTAGGTGAGTACACACACACACACACACACACACGCACACACACGCACACACACACACACGCACACACACGCACACACACACACACACACACACACACACACACACACACACGCACACACACACACACACACACACACACACACACACACACACACGCACACACACACACACACACACACACAAGTGCACACAAGTACTTACACATATGTACATGCAAGCATACCTGGAGTTTACCTGGAGAGAGTTTCGGGGGTCAACGCCCCCGCGGCCCGGTCTGTGACCAGGCCTCCTGGTGGATCAGCGCCTGATCAACCAGGCTGTTGCTGCTGGCTGCACGCAAACCAACGTACGAGCCACAGCCCGGCTGATCAGGAACTGCCTTTAGGTGCTTGTCCAGTGCCAGCTTGAAGACTGCCAGGGGTCTGTTGGTAATCCCCCTTATGTGTGCTGGGAGGCAGTTGAACAGTCTCGGTCCCCTGACACTTATTGTATGGTCTCTTAACGTGCTAGTGACACCCCTGCTTTTCATTGGGGGGATGGTGCATCGTCTGCCAAGTCTTTTGCTTTCGTAGTGAGTGATTTTCGTGTGCAAGTTCGGTACTAGTCCCTCTAGGATTTTCCAGGTGTATATAATCATGTATCTCTCCCTCCTGCGTTCCAGGGAATACAGGTTTAGAAACCTCAAGCGCTCCCAGTAATTGAGGTGTTTTATCTCCGTTATGCGCGCCGTGAAAGTTCTCTGTACATTTTCTAGGTCGGCAATTTCACCTGCCTTGAAAGGTGCTGTTAGAGTGCAGCAATATTCCAGCCTAGATAGAACAAGTGACCTGAAGAGTGTCATCATGGGCTTGGCCTCCCTAGTTTTGAAGGTTCTCATTATCCATCCTGTCATTTTTCTAGCAGATGCGATTGATACAATGTTATGGTCCTTGAAGGTGAGATCCTCCGACATAATCACTCCCAGGTCTTTGACGTTGGTGTTTCGCTCTATTTTGTGGCCAGAATTTGTTTTGTACTCTGATGAAGATTTAATTTCCTCATGTTTACCATATCTGAGTAATTGAAATTTCTCATCGTTGAACTTCATATTGTTTTCTGCAGCCCACTGAAAGATTTGGTTGATGTCCGCCTGGAGCCTTGCAGTGTCTGCAATGGAAGACACTGTCATGCAGATTCGGGTGTCATCTGCAAAGGAAGACACGGTGCTGTGGCTGACATCCTTGTCTATGTCGGATATGAGGATGAGGAACAAGATGGGAGCTAGTACTGTGCCTTGTGGAACAGAGCTTTTCACCGTAGCTGCCTCGGACTTTACTCTGTTGACGACTACTCTCTGTGTTCTGTTAGTGAGGAAATTATAGATCCATCGACCAACTTTTCCTGTTATTCCTTTAGCGCGCATTTTGTGCGCTATTACGCCATGGTCACACTTGTCGAAGGCTTTTGCAAAGTCTGTATATATTACATCTGCATTCTTTTTGTCTTCTAGTGCATTTAGGACCTTGTCGTAGTGATCCAGTAGTTGAGACAGACAGGAGCGACCTGTTCTAAACCCATGTTGCCCTGGGTTGTGTAACTGATGGGTTTCTAGATGGGTGGTGATCTTGCTTCTTAGGACCCTTTCAAAGATTTTTATGATATGGGATGTTAGTGCTATTGGTCTGTAGTTCTTTGCTGTTGCTTTACTGCCCCCTTTGTGGAGTGGGGCTATGTCTGTTGTTTTTAGTAACTGAGGGACGACCCCCGTGTCCATGCTCCCTCTCCATATGATGGAAAAGGCTCGTGATAGGGGCTTCTTGCAGTTCTTGATGAACACAGAGTTCCATGAGTCTGGCCCTGGGGCAGAGTGCATGGGCATGTCATTTATCGCCTGTTCGAAGTCATTTGGCGTCAGGATAACATCGGATAGGCTTGTGTTAATCAAATTTTGTGGCTCTCTCATAAAAAATTCATTTTGATCTTCGACTCTCAGTCTGGTTAGCGGCTTGCTAAAAACTGAGTCATATTGGGACTTGAGTAGCTCACTCATTTCCTTGCTGTCATCTGTGTAGGACCCATCTTGTTTAAGTAGGGGCCCAATACTGGACGTTGTTCTCGATTTTGATTTGGCATAGGAGAAGAAATACTTTGGGTTTCTTTCGATTTCATTTATGGCTTTTAGTTCTTCCCGCGATTCCTGACTCCTAAAGGATTCTTTTAGCTTAAGTTCGATGCTTGCTATTTCTCTGACCAGTGTCTCCCTGCGCATTTCTGATATATTGACCTCTTTTAGCCGCTCTGTTATTCTTTTCCGTCGCCTGTAAAGGGAGCGCCTGTCTCTTTCTATTTTACATCTACTCCTCCTTTTTCTTAGAGGAATAAGCCTTGTGCATACATCGAGTGCCACCGAGTTAATCTGTTCTAGGCATAAGTTTGGGTCTGTGTTGCTTAGTATATCTTCCCAGCTTATATCGGTTAGGACTTGGTTTACTTGGTCCCACTTTATGTTTTTGTTATTGAAGTTGAATTTGGTGAATGCTCCCTCGTGACTAGTCTCATTTTGTCGGTCTGAGGCTCCACGCATACATGTCTGAACCTCAATTATGTTGTGATCTGAGTATATTGTTTTTGATATGGTGACATTTCTTATCAGATCATCATTGTTAGTGAAGATGAGGTCTAGTGTATTCTCCAGTCTAGTAGGCTCTATTATTTGCTGGTTTAAATTGAATTTTGTGCAGAGATTTAAAAGCTCGTGTGAGTGTGAGTTTTCATCAGAGCTGCCTCCTGGTGTTATTACTGCAACAATATTATTTGCTATATTCCTCCATTTTAGGTGCCTTAAGTTGAAATCCCCCAGGAGCAAGATGTTGGGTGCAGGAGCTGGAAGATTTTCCAGACAGTGGTCAATTTTTAACAGCTGTTCCTGGAATTGCTGGGATGTTGCATCCGGAGGCTTGTAGACTACCACAATGACTAGGTTTTGGTTCTCGACCTTTACTGCTAAAACTTCCACTACGTCATTTGAGGCATTAAGCAGTTCTGTGCAAACAAGTGACTCTGCAATGTACAGGCCAACCCCCCCCTTTTGCCTGTTCACTCTGTCACATCTGTATAGGTTGTAACCTGGGATCCATATTTCGTTGTCCAAGTGATCCTTTATGTGGGTCTCAGTGAAAGCCGCGAACATTGCCTTTGCCTCTGCAAGCAGTCCACGGATGAAAGGTATTTTGTTGTTTATTGCTGGCTTTAGACCCTGTATATTTGCAAAGAAGAATGTTATCGGACTGGTGGTATTGTTGGTACTGGGTTGGTACACACACATTATAACTTATTTGAGATAGCAGTGTTATTACCATAACTAAAGCAGTTATAACAAGTGTTAGTGTTATAACTGAAGTCTGCTAACAGGTTGCATTGTTACAGGTGTGGTAGGATAACACCTATCGTTATAACGTAAGATAACAGGTGTTATTGAAATAACAGGTAGGATAACACCTATCGTTATAACGTAAGATAACAGGTGTTATTGAAATAACAGGTAGGATAACACCTATCGTTATAACGGAAGTAAGATATCAGGTGTCACTGATATAACAGGTAGAATAACACTTATTGTTATAACAAAGGATAACTATTATTATAACAAGTGTTATTGCTATAGGAAAGGAAAAATAACAGTTATTATTTCTCTAAGAGTGGTAAGATAACAGGTGTTATAGCTATAACAGAGGTAAGATAACAGGTGTTATAGTTACAACAGTGGTAAGATAACAGGTGTTATAGCTATAACAGATGTAAGATAACAGGTGTTAAAGCTATAACAGAGGTAGGATAACAGGTGTTATAGTTATAACAGAGACAGGATAACAGGTGTTATTGTTATAACAGAGACAGGATAACAGGTGTTATTGTTAGAACAGAGGCAGGATAACAGGTGTTACAGTTATAACAGAGGCAGGATAACAGGTGTTACTGTTATAACAGAGGCAGGATAACAGGTGTTACTGTTATAAAAGAGGCAGGATAACAGGTGTTACTGTTATAACAGAGGTAGGATAACAGGTACTATTGTTATAACAGAGACAGGATAACAGATGTTGTTATAACAGAGGTAGTTTTGTGAATAATTATTATGTAAATTACCTGCATGAGGCTTACAGGGTATTACTTGAATTATTACATGCAAATAATTTGGGTGAGATAATTGGGACTTAAGTAACAGTAGGTCGCTGAACTGTGACTCCCTTGATGCCCACTTCTTCACCACTCTCACAAAAAGCTAGACCTGACATTAAATTAATAATTGCAATATTAAAACCAGCTACAGTGATAAATTATAATTGTGGACTGTATATGATTAGGCTTGCTGGGTACACAAAATAAATTCGTATTACCACTTACCCTTTAATTATTGTAGATGGATCACACCACAACATTGACCTGTCACCTAGACCCTATACTGGCCAGTTAGAGAACTAAATGCAAAGACTAATGGTGCACTTCCCTGTGAGTGATGATCATATCTCTTATGTTCTGCCATCCACACATAATTCTTGAGGTCCCGCAAATTTCCTGTTTCAGTTCTTCAGCGGGGGACATTAACACAGGTTCCTATTACAAATTCAGGCCGAAACCCCCCAATTTGGCTCAGAAGATGCCTAATTATTATTATTAACAGTGCTCATAAATTACAAATGGCATCTCTCCTGGCGTCACTCCCTGGCAGTTCCACATCCCCACCTCACTCGAAATTTCTTGAAAGGGTCATATCAACATCACACTCTGTAACAGATAGGATAACAGGTGTTATTATAACAGATGTAAGATAACAGGTGTTTTTATTATAACAGAGGCAGTGTTTTTACTATAACAGAGGAAGGATAACAGGTGTGGTAAACTCTGGTAGCCTCACACAGTGTTAAATTAGCAAGTTAGAATGAGAGGATGGTGTCATTACGATTTCTTGAGTCATGTTGACGGCAGTGAAGGGACTTGAGCTAGAGTTCGTCACGGCCACGCTAGCTGGAGATTCGTCTGTAAAAACTTGCATTTGTGGTCACAGTGGTGCCTGTGCTAACCTTCCAATGGTGTAGAAATATACCTAGTTGGATGAATCTTATCGTGGCTAGCTGGTCTAGTGGCTAACGCGACGGGCTGGAGTTTTGAGACTCTATGACCGTGGGTTCAATCCCGGCGGGGGGTATGGTTTGTTTGCAATCGTGTCATTACGATTTCTTGAGTCAAGTCGAGTCAGTCTAAGAGGTTTATCTCTCCTGCCCTCCTAGGTAATAAGTCGGGTGACTGTGGCAACGGGACGGAGGCCATAGGGTGTGGACCCCAGGAGTGGTTCAGAGGTTGTGCTGACGTCTCAGTCTCCTAGAACACACCGCGTCCCGCCGCACTGACACTATTTACACTACTAGCACACCACTAGTATCACACACATATACACAGTGCTCTTTCAAACAGAGACCCAATTTCAATGCAGAGCATATATATATATATATATATATATATATATATATATATATATATATATATATATACGTACATACATACATATATTTGCGCAAATGTAATGTAACAGGTCTGGATTCTTGAAGATGCAACATTGCTCTAGTGCTGTGGATCAAGAGCATAAACCTCTGGGTTCTCAAAGGATATAAAAATTAAAGATTTGTGAAATATATTTATTTTATTAAATTCCTTTATAAGTGGAAATTCTTCTCCTTTATTAACTTCGGTAATATTTCTTTATTACTCTTTTATCTTCCATGTAACTGTATTTGTGTATACCTGAATGTGTGAGTGGCAGATGTGTGAGTAGCAGATGTGTGAGTGGCAGATGTGTGGCAGATGTGTGAGTGGCAGATGTGTGAGTGGCAGATGTGAGTGGCAGATGTGTGAGTGGCAGATGTGAGTGGCAGATGTGTGAGTGGCAGATGTGTGAGTGGCAGATATGTGAGTGGCAGATGTGTGAGTGGCAGATGTGTGTGTGGCAGATGTGTGAGTGGCAGATGTGTGAGTGGCAGATGTGTGAGTGGCAGATGCGTGAGTGGCAGATGTGTGAGTGGCAGATGTGTGTGTGGCAGATGTGTGAGTGGCAGATGTGTGAGTGGCAGATGTGTGAGTGGCAGATGTGTGTGTGACAGATGTGTGAGTGGCAGATGTGTGTGGCAGATGTGTGAGTGGCAGATGTGTGAGTGGCAGATGTGTGAGTGGCAGATGTGTGAGTGGCAGATGTGTGAGTGGCAGATGTGAGTGTGGCAGATGTGTGAGTGGCAGATGTGTGTGGCAGATGTGTGAGTGGCAGATGTGTGAGTGGCAGATGTGTGTGTGGCAGATGTGTGAGTGGCAGATGTGTGTGGCAGATGTGTGACTGGCAGATGTGTGAGTGGCAGATGTGTGAGTGGCAGATGTGATTGTGGCAGATGTGTGAGTGGCAGATGTGTGTGGCAGATGTGTGAGTGGCAGATGTGTGTGTGGCAGATGTGTGAGTGGCAGATGTGTGTGGCAGATGTGTGAGTGGCAGATGTGTGAGTGGCAGATGTGTGAGTGGCAGAGGTGTATGTGGCAGATGTGTGAGTGGCAGATGTGCGAGTGGCAGATGTGTGTGTGGCAGATGTGTGAGTGGCAGATGTGTGAGTGGCAGATGTGCGAGTGGCAGATGTGTGTGTGGCAGACGTGTGTGGGGCAGATGTGTGAGTGGCAGATGTGTGAGTGGCAGATGTGTGAGTGGCAGATGTGTATGAAGAGCAAGAGGTAAGTGAATGGCCGATGTATGTGAGGGGCAGGTGTGTGAGGAGGCAAGGGTGTACGAAGGGGGCAGGGATGTATGATGGAGCAAGGGTGTAAGGGGGAAGGGGTGTGTGAGGGGCAGGAGTGTGTGAGGGACAGGGTGTGTGAGGGACAGGGGTGTGTGAGGGAGCAGAGGTGAGTGAGAGAGCAGGGGTGTGTGAGGGAGCAGGGGTGTGTGAGGGAGCAGGGGTGTGTGAGGGACAAGGGCGTGTGAGGGGGCAAGGGTGTGTGAGGAGGCAGGGGTGTGTGAGGGGCAGGGGTGTATGAGGGACAGGGGTGTGTGAGGGGGCAGGGGTATGTGAGGGACACGGGTGTGTGAGGGGGCAGGGGTGTGTGAGGGACAGGGGTGTGTAATAGGGCAGAGGTGTGTGAAGGACAGGGGTGTGTGAGGGACAGGGGTGTATGAGGGGGCAGCAGTGTGTGAGGGACATGGGTGTGTGAGGGGACAGGGGTGAGGGACAGGGGTGTGAGAGGGGGCAGGGGTGTGTGAGGGACAGGGTGTGTGAGGGACAGGGATGTGTGAGGGACAGGGGAGAGTGAGAGACAGGGGTGTGTGAGGGGGCAGGGTGTGTGAGGACCAAGGGTGTGTGAGGGACAGGGGTGTGTGAGGGGGCAGCAGTGTGTGAGGGACAGCTGTGTGAGGGGGCAGGGGTGTGTGAGGGAAAGGGGTGTGTGAGTGACAGGGGTGTGTGAGGGACAGGGGTGTGTGAGGGGGAAGGGGTGTGTGAGGGACAAGGGTGTGTGAGGGACAGGGGTGTGTGAGGGGGCAGCAGTGTGTGAGGGACAGCTGTGTGAGGGGGCAGGGGTGTGTGAGGGAATGGGGTGTGTGTGGGACAGGGGTGTGTGAGGGACAGGGGTGTGAGGGGGCAGGGGTGTGTGAGGGACAGGGGTATGTGTGGGGCTGGGGATGGGGCGGGGGCTGCTGTGTGTGCGGGGGCAGGGGTGTGTGAGGGACAGGGGTGTGTGAGGGACAGGGGTGTGTGAGGTACAAGGGTGTGTGAGGGACAGGGGTGTGCGAGGGACAGGTGCATGTGAGGGGGCAGGGGTGTGTGAGGGACAGGGGTGTGTGAGGGACAGGGGTGCGTGAGGGACAGAGGTGTGTAAGGGAGCCGGGGGGTGTGAGGGACAGGGGCGTGTGAGGGACAGGGGTGTATGAGGGGGCAGCAGTGTGTGAGGGACATGGGTGTGTGAGGGGACAGGGGTGAGGGACAGGGGTGTGAGAGGGGGCAGGGGTGTGTGAGGGACAGGGTGTGTGAGGGACAGGGATGTGTGAGGGACAGGGGAGAGTGAGAGACAGGGGTGTGTGAGGGGGCAGGGTGTGTGAGGAACAAGGGTGTGTGAGGGACAGGGGTGTGTGAGGGGGCAGCAGTGTGTGAGGGACAGCTGTGTGAGGGGGCAGGGGTGTGTGAGGGGAAAGGGGTGTGTGAGTGACAGGGGTGTGTGAGGGACAAGGGTGTGTGAGGGGGAAGGGGTGTGTGAGGGACAAGGGTGTGTGAGGGACAGGGGTGTGTGAGGGGGCAGCAGTGTGTGAGGGACAGCTGTGTGAGGGGGCAGGGGTGTGTGAGGGACAGGGGTGAGTGAGGGACACGGGTGTGTGAGGGACAGGGGTGTGAGGGGGCAGGGGTGTGTGAGGGACAGGGGTATGTGAGGGGCAGGGGAATGGGAGGGGGCAGCAGTGTGTGAGGGGGCAGGGGTGTGTGAGGGACAGGGGTGTGTGAGGGACAGGGGTGTGTGAGGTACAAGGGTGTGTGAGGGACAGGGGTGTGCGAGGGACAGGTGCCTGTGAGGAAGCAGGGGTGTGTGAGGGGGCAGGGGTGTGTGAGGGACAGGGGTGCGTGAGGGACAGAGGTGTGTAAGGGAGCAGGGGTGTGTGAGGGACAGGGGCGTGTGAGGGACAGGGGTGTATGAGGGAGCAGCATTGTGTGAGGGACAGGGGAGTGTGAGAGACAGGGGTGTGTGAGGGACAGGGGTGTGTGAGGGGGCAGGGGTGTGTGAAATACAGGGGTGTGTGAGGGAGAGGGGTGTGTGTGAGGGACAAGGGTGTGTGAGGGGGCAGGGGTGTGTGAGTGACAGGGGTGTGTGAGGGACAGGGGTGTGTGAGGAAGCAGGGGTGTGTGAGAGACAGGGGTGTTTGAAGAACAGGGGTGTGTGTGAGGGGGCAGGGGCGTGTGAGGGGGCAGGGGTGTGTTAGGGGGCAGCAGTGTGTGAGGGACAGGGGTGTGTGAGGGACAGGGGTGAGTGAGGGAGCCGTGGTGTGTGGGTGACAGGGATGTGTGAGGGGGCAGGGGTGTGTGAGAGACAGGGGTGTGTGAGGGACAGGGGTGTGTGAGGGACAGGGGTGTGAGGGGCCAGCAGTGTGTGAGACATGGGTGTGTGAGGGGGCAGGGGTGTGTGAGGGGGCAGCAGTGTGTGAGGGACAGGGGAGTGTGAGGGACAGGGGTGTGAGGGAGATGGGTGTATGAGGGGGCAGCTGTGTGTGAGGGACAGGGGTGTGTGAGGGATAGGGGTGTGTGAGGGACAAAGGTGTGTGAGGGACAGGGATGTGTGAGGGACAGGGGTGTGTGAGGGGGAGGGGGTGTGTGAGGGACAAGGGTGTGTGTGAGGGACAAGGGTGTGTGAGGGGGCAGGGGTGTGTGAGGGACAGGGGTGTGTGAGAGACAGTGGTGTGTAAGGGGGCAGGGGTGTGTGAGGGACAGGGGTGTGTGAAGGACAGGGGTGTGTGAGGGACTGGGGTGTGTTAGGGACAGGGGTGTGTGAGGGACAGGGGTGTGTGAGGGGGCAGGGGTGTGTGAGGGACAGAGGTGTGTGAAGGACAGGGGTGTGAGAGGGATAGGGGTGTGTGAGGGGGAAGGGGTGTGTGAGGGACAGGGGTGTGTGAGGGACAGGGGTGTGTGAGGGGCCAGCAGTGTGTGAGGGACGGGTGTGTGAGGAGGCAGGGGTGTGTGAGGGGCAGCAGTGTGTGAGGGACAGGGGTGTGTGAGGGACAGGGGTGTGAGGGACAGGGGTGTGTGAGGGACAGAGGTGTGTGAGGGACAGGGGTGTGTGAGGGACAGGGGTGTGTGAGGGGGCAGCAGTGTGTGAGGGACAGGGGTGTGTGAGGGGGCAGCAGTGTGTGAGGGACAGGGGTGTGTGAGGGACAGGGGTGTGTGAGGGACAGGGGTGTGTGAGGGGGCAGTGGTGTACTCACCTAGTTGTGGTTGCAGGCGTCGTGTCATAGCTCCTGGCCCCGCCTCTTCACTGGCCGCTACTGGGTCAATCTCTATGCACCATGAGCTTGATCATACCTCTGCTTAAAGCTATGTATGGATCCTGCCTTCACTACATCGCTTCCCAAACTATTCCACTTACTGACTACTCTGTGGCTGAAGAAATACTTCCTAACATTCCTGTGATTCATCTGTGTCTTCAACTTCCAACTGTGTCCCCTTGTTACTGTGTCCCATCTCTGGAATATCCTGTCTTCGTCCACCTTGTCAATTCCTCTCAGTATTTTATATGTCATTATCATGTCCCCCTATCTCTCCTGTCCTCCAGTGTCGTCAGGTTGATTTCCCTTAACCTCTCCTCGTAGTACATACCTCTTAGCTCTGGGACTAGTCTTGTTGCAAACCTTTGCACTTTCTCTAGTTTCTTTACGTGCTTGGCTAGGTGTGGGTTCCAGACTGGTGCCGCATACTCCAATATGGGCCTAACGTACACAGTGTAGAGGGTCCTGAACGATTCCATATTAAGATGTCGGAATGCTGTTCTGAGGTTTGCTAGGCGCCCATATGTTGCAGCAGTTATTTGGTTGATGTGCGCTTCAGGAGATGTGCCTGGTGTTATACTCACCCCAAGATCTTTTTCCTTGAGTGAGGTTTGTAGTCTCTGGCCCCCTAGACTGTACTCCGTCTGTGGTCTTCTTTGCCCTTCCCCAATCTTCATGACTTTGTACTTGGTGGGATTGAACTCCAGGAGCCAATTGCTGGACCAGGTCTGCAGCCTGTCCAGATCCCTTTTTAGATTTGCATGGTCTTCGTCTGATTGAATTCTTCTCATCAACTTCACCTCATCTTCAAACAGGGACACTTCGGAGTCTATTCCTTCCGTCGTGTTCGCAAATACCAGAAACAGCACTGGTCCTAAGACTGACCCTTGTGGAACCCCACTCGCCACAGGCGCCCACTCTGTCACCTCATCTCGTACCATGACTCACTGATCCATTGTAGTGCCTTCCCTGTTATCCCTGCTTGGTCCTCCAGTTTTTGCACTAATCTCTTGTGTGGAACAGTGTCCAACGCCTTCTTACAGTCCAAGAAAATGCAATCTACCCACCCCTCTCTCTCTTGTCTTACTGCTGTCACCCTGTCATAGAACTCCAATAGGTTAGTGACACAGGATTTCCTGTCCCTGAAACCGTGTTGGCTGTTGTTAAGCTCATTTCTTTCTAGGTGTTCCACCACTCTTCTCCTGATAATCTTCTCCATGACTTTGCATACTATACTTGCCAGTGACACTGGTCTATAATTTAGTGCTTCATGTTTGTCTCCTTTTTTAAAAATTGGGACTACATTTGCTGTCTTCCAAACCTCAGGTAATCTCCGTTTCGATAGATGTGTTGAATATCGTTGTTAGAGGTACATATAGTACCTCTGCACCCTCTCTCAAGACCCATGGAGAGATGTTATCTGATCCCATCACCTTTGAGGTGTCTAGCTCACTCAGCAACCTCTTCACTTCTTCCTCGGTTGTATGTATTGTGTCCAACGCTTGGTGGCATACTTCATCTTTCTTGAGTCCCTTATGTCTCTGTGAACACTTCCTTGAATCTTATGTTGAGTTCTTCACATTCTTCTCGGTCGTTTCTTGTGATCTCTCCTCCTCCTTTCCTTAGCCTGATTACCTTGTCCTTGACTGTTGTTTTCCTCCTGATGTGGCTGTACAACAGCTTCAGGTCAGAGTTGGCTTCCACTGCTATGTCATTCTCATATTGCCATTGGGCGTCCCTTCTTACCTGTGCATATTCATTTCTAATTTTATGACTGCTCTCCTTATTCTCCTGGGTCCTTTGCCTTCTATACTTCTTCCATTCCCTAGCACACTTGGTTTTTGCCTCCCTGCACCTTTGGGTGAACCATGGGCTCATCCTGGCTTTTTCATTATTCCTGTTACCCTTGGGTACAAACCTCTCCTCAGCTTCCTTGCATTTTGTTGTCACGTATTCCATCTCGTTTACTGACTTCCCTGCCAGTTCTCTGTCCCACTGAACCGCTTTCAGGAAGTTCTTCATTCCTGCGTAGTCCTCCTTCTTGTAGTTTGGCTTGGTATGTCCAGCTCTTCCTGCTTCCCCCTCCACTTGTAACTCTGTGTATTCGAATCTTAAAACCACATGATCTCTGACACCAAGAGGTCTTTCATATGTGATGGCCTCAATATCTGCACTAGTTAAGGTGAATACTAGGTCCAGTCTCGCTGGTTCATCCTCTCCTCTCTCTCTGGTAGTGTCCTTTACGTGTTGGTACATGAAGTTTTCCAGTACCAACTCCATCATCTTAGTCCTCCACGTTTCTTGGCCCCCATGTGGCTCCAAGTTTTCCCAATTGATTTCCTTGTGGTTGAAGACACCCATGATCAGTAACTTTGCCCTGCTCGCATGAGCCCTTCTTGGCACTTCAGCCAGTGTCAACCATCACTCTATTACTCTTATCATACTCTTGCCTTGGCCTCCTGCTGTTCTGTGGTGGGTTATACATCACTGCAATTACCACCTTGGGACCTCCAGACTGAAGCATTCCTATTATGTAATCCCTTTCTTCTCTACTGTCTCCTCTCTCCAGCTCATCAAAATCCCATTGGTGTTTGACCAGCAGTGCCACTCCTCCACCCCCTCTGTTTTTCCTCAGGATTTGATATTCTGCTGGAAAGATGGCATCTGTTATCATACCTGTGAGCTTGGTTTCTGTGAGATCTATGATGTCTGGTGATGCCTTCTTGACTCTTTCATGCCACTCCTCCCACTTATTTGTTATTCCATCAGTGTTGGTGTACCATACCTTTAGTTTCCTCTCCAATACTGTGTTTTGGGGGGTCTGTGAGGGTGGGGGACCTGGCAGTGTACTGTGGGATTCTATAACTGAGTGTTGGGTGGGAGCTGAGAGTGTGGATTATGGTTTGTGTTGGGATAGCGTGATTGGTTGTGGGGTTCTGGGGATGGTCGTGTGTGTGCTTGCTCTTGTTGCTCTGTCCTGCATGTCCTCTTCACATTTTTTTGTGTTCTCAATCTTTCTTTCTGCCTGCTGCCTTTCAGTGTGTGTCCTTCCCTTGCTCTCCCTATCCCTCACACTGGTGTGTGTGGTCTTCTGTGTGTGAGGGGGCAGTGGTGTGTGAGGGGGCAGTGGTGTGTGAGGGGGCAGCGGTGTGTGAGGGGGTAGCGGTGTGTGAGGGGGCAGTGGTGTGTGAGGGATAGAGGTGTGGGGGGCAGTGGTGTGTGGGGGCAGCAGTGTGTGAGGGGGCAGTGGTGTGTGAGGGGGCAGCAGTGTGTGAGGGGGCAGCGGTGTGTGAGGGGGCAGTGGTGTGTGAGGGACAGGGGTGTGGGGGGGCAGTGGTGTGTGGGGGGTAGTAGTGTGTGAGGGGGCAGTGGTGTGTTAGGGGGTCAGTGGTGTGTGAGGGGGGCAGTGGTGTGTGAGGGGGGCAGTGGTGTGAGGGGGCAGTGGTGTGTGAGGGGGGCAGTGGTGTGTGAGGGGGGCAGTGGTGTGTGAGGGGGGCAGTGGTGTGTGAGGGGGGCAGTGGTGTGTGAGGGGGGCAGTGGTGTGTGAGGGGGGCAGTGGTGTGAGGGGGGCAGTGGTGTGTGAGGGGGGCAGTGGTGTGAGGGGGGCAGTGGTGTGAGGGGGGCAGTGGTGTGTGAGGGGTATGGGGTCAGGAAATAAGAGTACAAGCGTCCGTACTAAAGTCAGGACTTTCGGTGAGTCGGCCAATTAGAGATGCAGCGGGAGACACCTCAAAAGTGAACCCCACACACCTACTGACAATCTATTAATATGTGGTAAACTGACAGTGTGTTAGTCGTGTCTGATATTAATGATGGAGACATCAGTATAATAATACTCTTAACTAAGCACTAAACCCATAAGGGTCATACAGTGCTGCTGTGAAGAAGAGTGTAGCCTCCGATACTACAGTGGTGGGTCGACGATGGCCTCAATTCTGAACGTAATTCCCTTCAAGGGAGGTTCCTTGACATTGACGAGGGGCTCTTGATCAGAGGAACTGGACCTGGGCTCCAATTACTTGAATTGTGTCTGAATGCTCTCCCCCCTCCCTCCCAACCCAGGCACTGCACGACCCCTACAGGCTTAATATTTCCTTATGATGATAATAATCTGAACGTAATTTTATATCAAACAATTTCTTGCGGACCATCTCCGACCAACCTTGTTGTCAGTGACTGTACTGTTGATAGATCCTGTCAGTGACTGTACTCTTGATAGATCCTGTCAGTGACTGTACTCTTGATAGATCCTGTCAGTGACTGTACTGTTGATAAATCGGTGGAAAATCAGGTCTTGAAGAAATGATCACAAAGCTGAATTTGCTTACTTCCTATCCTCAACAGAGGAGTTGAATTTCTTGATGTACTGTACCTCACTTTGGGGAACCTGAAACGGCTATGACAGACAAGGTAGACAGACAGGGTTACAATGTTTTTGACAGCATGAAGAACTGCATACAACTGTGAAAACCCTGGACCACTCTAGTAAATGACTTGGGATTATTCTTTTAGGATAAAACAACTGTACATCCAACACCATCACTGGAAGTTTCAGAAACAAGTGTACACAACAGCAGCTAGGGAGTAACACTGGAATCATTCACGAGCAAGCGTGAAACTGCATAAGATGAATGAGTTTTTTGTTTAAAAACGCGTCAGCAAACACCAGGGCATATTTATCAGAAAACATTTCAATCTTGTGACCTTGATCACTTCTAACAAACACAGGTTATAATTGCAGCATATATAAGCAGAGTGAGGCATGAGTAACACATTGACCTGGAAAATGTCCTAGTGTTTCTTCACATGTCTTTTCAAACCTATTTATTGGTATCAATTACCCAGGTTAATACCAAGTGACCTTTTGTACACACAAGTGAAGAGTAAACATGAATTCACATAACTTCTCAAGGAGTGAGAGAAAAGATAAGGAAGGGAAGTTAAGGAGAGCCAATACAGTGAACATGGAGAGGACTGGAGAGTAATAAATTAGCCTTGATAATTGAAGTTACTGTTGTGTGTGTTAGGATCATGAAGGTTGTGTGATTAAGCAAAATACACATATAACCCATACATAGGAGAGAGGAGCTGACTACGTTTTGGTCCAACTTTGACCGTTCACAAAGTTTGTGAGACTTTGTAAATGATCCAAGTCGGACTGAAACATCGTCACAAGTTTCATTCTCTTACGTGTAAGCATACAGTGACTGTGGGTTAAGTGGACCACCTGTGTGCTTTATTGCGGATAATAAAAAAGATGAACGGGGAAAATTATACATTTTTATTGAAAATAAAAAAAGCAAGATTTGCATTCAGTTCAAGAAAAAAAGTTATTTTTTCAATAAGGTTCTCAGCAGCAAAGCTTAACTGATGGGAAACATTGAGCCAGCTTAGTGTTTATCAGCTGAAGCTGCAGCTTGATTGATGATGGACATGTGTTATGGCAGCGAATATCCACATTTCCTGTAGTGTTTTAAATGGCACCATGGATGAGGTAACAGCCTCACAGACATAGTTGAAGTAACAGCCTCACAGACATAGTTGAAGTAATAGCCTCACAGACATAGTTGAAGTAACAGCCTCACAGACATGTCAGGGTAAGTGCCTCACAGACGTGATCAGAGTAACAGTCTCACAGACATAGTTGAAGTAACAGCCTCACAGACATGTCAGGGTAAGTGCCTCACAGACGTGATCAGAGTAAGTCTCACAGACATAGTTGAAGTAACAGCCTCACAGACATGTCAGGGTAAGTGCCTCACAGACATGATCAGAGTAACAGTCTCACAGATATGGTCAGGGTAACAGCCTCACAGACATGGCTGAAGAAATGAAAGAACAGTTTTCAGAATGATTTTAGCAGGTTGAGGCTAGTCCACTCTCACTGTGATCCAACACAAGACCTGTCAAATCAAGGGCTGGATACTCACCTTCAAGCCTTCCTTAGTGGATAAATCCTACATGTCCACTGCACTGATGGTCAAATCCTTCTCTGGTGAGATGAATGAACTTCCCCATCTGTTTGTTTACTTTGCGTCGGTCTCCTACAGGGACGATGAACTGGAAATGCTCCACTAAATTCACCAGATGTTTACCAGTGATTAGTCATTGCGTTGTGCTATCAAACTCATCACGAGCATCAATGATGGTTGATGCGAAATTGTCAAACATGTCAATACAATCTCTGAATACTCTATTTTACTGGAGTGGTGAATTAATGTAAAGTGAAGCCAGCATCCTTGAGACTGTGTATCTATGAGGTGTTAGTCCCATGTGTTGCCTGGGACCTTTGCTCTCGTTATTATTACAATCACAACTAAGCACTCTACCCACCAGGATCATACTGTGGTTGCATGTTAACTAGCTCACTTGTTTATATTGCAACGATGATTACGATTATAGTGAATCCACTCGGAATGCACACACTGAGGCACTATGGCACATTAACATTCTGCTTGTAAGAACATTGCTTGCTTACACTCCTGGCAACTTACTATGGACTAACAGTAACTCATGGATCACCACTCCGAGAAGCACTGGTCCAGGGCGTATTCCGCGGGCCGCAGGATAGGTATCGACTCTTCTTGACTTGTCTTCGGATAGTCTCTATTTCCTTCTCACTCACTTGTGGCTTGACAATTAATCAAATCCTCCTGCCGTCTCTTCTGGTCCAGGATGGACTAGGGTCCTCATAAGATTCCTATCTTAAGTGCAAGTTAGTTGTGAACTGCTGCAGTCATAGTATTGTGGGTTAGTTGTGAATTGTTACACCTATGGTACTGTGGGTTAGTTGTGAATTGTTACCACCATGGTACTGTGGGTTAGTTGTGAATTGTTACAACCATTGTACTGAGGGGTTAATTGTGAACTGTTACAACCACAGTATTGTGAGTTAGCTGTGGATTGTTCTAGCCACAGAACTGTGGGTTGTGAATTGTATTATGGGAATAATTGTATTATGGGAATTATTGTTCACTTGTGAGTAAAAACCACATATACGTAACTCATCCCTCAGCTCAAAATGCCAAAATAATAACTCACCCTCAGCTAACACAGCAGCATTATAACTTCACTGGTAAGCTGAAAACCATAATTATAAGTCCGGCATTAATACATCTTCCTCGGTAACTTATCAGGTAATATTTCTTATAGCTAAAGTCTTAAATATACTGTACAATATTATCTGTCGGGTTTCCCTGTGAAACATTTCGTTTTTGCGGTACGAAGTCTGGGTAAGAATTTTGAAACGCTAACTACTATAAATTTAAAAAAATTATATATGAAAATAACGACTAGATTCAGTAATATACGCTCTTCTCTCGGTTATCATTTTAATTATTATTATTACACAACATAGAGTGCAGCTATTACTATCAATAATGTTAGTCTATTAGAAGCGACTGGCCGGCCTCCCCATTTTCCCGAGCTCTGGAGTCGTTGGGGGTGAATACTGCACTTCCAGAGGGTGTCAGTTCGATGCTGTCCTCTTCCTCGTGTTGACTGGCCAGCTGATAACCTACAGGGACACCTAGGGTTTTGCTGCGCTGGGCTGTGTACAAAACGCACATTGACAAGAAGAGGAAGAAAAGAGAGACGAAGCTGATGGTGACGAGGATGTAAGAGTAAGCGTGAGAATTCCCTGCCACCCTCGTCAGCAGGGAATGCGTCAGAGAGTTACCAAATGAAGCTAAGACAATCATGAGAGCACACATGCGGTGCGTCACTCGCATGTACTGGGCCATCCACAGTAAACTCGTTGGCAAAACAGGCGCCAAACCAATTGCCAAAAATACAATGCCGCCCCACAGGAAATCTTCCTTTCCGAAGGAGCCAATCGATAAGAATACTGACCCGATAAACGACAAAAGAACAGAGATGACGAGGAGTTTGCCGGGCTTCAGGTGCAAGCAACCTGATACTAATATGCAAAGAAATCGAACGAGGCAAACCAGCCCCCAGAAAAGCACCTGGCCATCAATTTTCGATTCTTGGACGACATCAAGACCCGCACCAGTGGCTGAGGATGCCAGCAAGTGATGAACGGCCCCTTGCAATGCCTCGGCCATGAACATGAACACGGAAAACACAATGGTGAACAAAACGATTCGGCCTTTTTGCATTTTGTTCAAGTTACCGTCATCTTGTTTTGATCGAGTTTCTCTGGGGTTGTGACACAGTATTACCACAGAAATTAGGGCATTAAGAATGATGAAAATACCAATACATATATAAGCTAAATGGACCTTAGTGACCTTCAAATTTTTCAACTTGAGCGCCATGTCATCAAGAAACTGATTATTTTCGTCGCTTCCATTACTGAAAGTCCCTGGCTTCGACTGATGATGGATTAGTGATGAAGTATCTGAAGTGTCAGCATTATCAAATGCATCACTCTCAGAATTTAAATCTTCTGGTTCATATTTGATGGGCTCTTTGAGGTCTAACAACTCAGGTTCTGGAACGATGGCATCCTCGTCCTCGATACTTTCTTTTGGTTGTTCTGCCAAGGTGCCAAATCCTTTATTGCCATATATGAGAGAGTCTGTGTCAGAGGTCATGTCTATCTCAGGGAATTCTATTTCATAGTTGTTGAGCTTCAGATACTTAGATGTGGGGGTTACTGTGGTGGTATCTGGTAGAATGGTGGTGGTAGATGGGAGGCTGGTTGTGATAGGTTGGAACTTGGAGGTGGTCGCTGTAGATGGGAGACTGGTGATGGTCAACAGCAGCTTGGTGGTGGTACTGGTGGTAGTAGAAGGGGCAACAGTAGTGGTAGTGGTGGTTGTAGAAGGGGCAGTGGTGGTGGTGGTAGTGGTGTAAGTGGTGGTAGACGGGTGAATGGTGGTAGCAGTGGTAGCTAGGGGCCTGATGTCAGTTGTAATTAAGGAGATACTTGATGCAGTCTGCTGTATGGAAGTGACAGGAGTGGTCAATGAATGAACTTTCACTGTAGCACTGCTACCATCCACAGTTGCAGTGACAGCGGCACTACTACCATCCACAGCCGTAGTGTCTGAGGCACTGTGATCCACCTGGTGTGAAGCACTGCTTGCTGAGGTCACTGAGGAAGTGTGTGTGTGGTTGTCTGGCATTCCACCGGTCACTTGCTGAGTGTTGAGTACTGGCATCGACACCTCTGCTGCTTGCCCTGCTAGTGTTGTAAGAGAACTAACATCAGGTACAGGAGTGCTTGCCACTCCGCCTGAGTCTTTCTTCTCCTCCACAATTGGACTGTTCAGTTTGGGTTTAGTGTCGATGGCTGTGGCTCCAGCTGCAGCTCCGGCCGGCTTCTTCCACACCTTGACAGAGTCAGGTTCAAGGCGGTTAGCGTCTGTGTAACTGGGCTTCATTTTTGGCGTCTTCACAGTCGAGGAAATGTTTGGGGCAGCGACAGTTGCCGAGATGGCGGGTATCGTCCCTGGGGGTGACGGAGTCTCGCCATCGTAACTAACGGACGTGCCCAACCACGTTGCATTTGCAGTGGTATCGACAAAGCTCCCATTGGTTGCATTTGTCTGAGGTAACGTCAGGCGTATTATGTCGTCCCTGGAGAGTGATTCGAGATCAAAAAATGAAGAGTTGAGGTGGGTGTTGTCTGTGGGTTCCACCCCTGGAAGGCCCCGGATGAGCCTCAGCACATCTGTCGTGTCGGTGGCGAGATCCTGGGCATCCGACTGGTTGCCACGCAGCACCATGGGTTGCAATCCAACAAAGAGAGGCTGGATGACCAGAGGAACCACAAAAGCTCCAACGGCAAAACTGAAGTGCAGAGCTTGAAGTGACGCTCCACCCTGCCGACCCCAGAGGTCCAGACACAGAACATTACCACCTGGAACAATAACAAAAGGTATTAGGTAAAGTCAGGTCATAGTAAAGGTATGCAGTATTGACAAGTTGATAAATAAGACACGTACAACACCTGGGTGTCTTTATTGATAAATAAGACATATGTACAACACCTGGGTGTCTTTACTGGGTGTCTTTATCGATGAATAAGACAAGACTAAATAGCCTTGAAGTCTTAACTATTATAAGACTACTTACACAAATAACCAGCACGTAGGAGAGGAGCTTACAGTGACATTTAGGTCTGACTTGGACCATTTACAAAGCCACACAAACAGAAAAGAGAGGATGCAGTATATATAGGTCAGCAGACAGAGACAGGACAAGAGAGGTAGTAGGAAAGGAAGTAGAGAGGCAGTAGTAGTAGTAGTAGTAATAATGGAGTCAGTCAGAAAAAGGAGCACTGCAGGAGAGCTAGGGGCACACTTAGGGTAGGAACAAAAACACAGGGGAGGGGGTAATAAAAGAACCAAACACCCAAGGCAGAAGAAAGAAAACCCAAAGAAGAAAGAGGAAAAAGAAAAGGGGAAGAGGGACAAGAAGAAAAAAAAGAATCAGGTTAAGTCACGGGTGTTCTGAAGTTTGGAGCATTTTACAATGTAATGAGAAAGGAAGGCATCTACAGAGACAAAGCCATGACTAAGTTAGTGTGACTTAGTAAATGGTCCAAGTCAGACCAAAATGTCGTCATAAATTCCTCTCTCCTATGTGTGGGTTATCTGTGTATTGTTCCAGTCACAGTATTGTGCCTTTTTGTTATTTAAGACTATGTAGTCCTGAAGTCATGACTACAAGACTACATAGTCTTGAAGTCTTAGTCCCAGTCTAAATTTATCCATAACATTATATAATGAATTGTTGTGTTTATTATTATTGTTATATTTATATTAAAAATGTTTATTATTATTATTATTATTATTATTATTATGAATGTCACTGACCTGTGAAGAGGAAGCCCAGACCGAGGCCAAGGGCAGCGGTAGTGAGGAAAGTCCACCAGAGGGCAGTCGGTACTGTGAACGGCAGCATCGTCACTGACACTGCCACCCACACCAGGCTCACGAAGATCAGGAACTGCCGGTTGTAAACCTCGAACAGCAATGACCCTGTAGAATGACCGTGATATGTAGTACTGTACACCTTAAACAACAATGACGCTGTGTCTAAACAGTGTCACAACAGTGTCATAACACAGCATCACAAAAGTGTCATAACAGTGTCACAACACACATAGTAACAATGCTGACTTATACTTATGGTTGATAAACTTGTAATATATCTCTTACTAACTCTGTTTTAATTATAACATAACAAATCCTCTGCCATAATCTACACTACACAAATTTACTCTAATGAATTTTGTCCTCATTTACAAGAAATTTATTTTCAATTTACACTCTTGTTTCACATGTATAAAAAATCAACATTCACACCAGCAATTTACATTCCATTTACAATTCACTGATATCTATGTTGCATTGCTCACTATTTCTATACACAGGAGAAGTACAGTACTTTTTCTCTAACTAAAAATACTGAAACTTGTTTGACCAGCCTACAAGAAGCATGAATAAAAGATCGAAAGCTAAATTATTATACAGTAGACCATTATATTACACGGTAGTTATGTTCCTGAAAATGCCGTGTTAGATAAACTGAAGAACTTATGGGGAAAAACAGGGTTACATTCCTGGGAGCCCCAAAAAAGCCAAACTTTTTTTTTTAGACCTCCAGATCTTACAAAAATAAAAGTGAATATATAACTGTTGTTCACTGTTGTGATATAGTATATTGTTTTTACTGCTTAAGACTACAAGTGAAACAGAAATAATAGTATTTCTTACATTAAATTGTGCGTACTAATGTTTGTCGATGATTGTGAAGAGAGTAGAGAGTTATGTTGTGGCCCTACTGGACTGAGGTGGATGGCAGAGGTAATTTTGAAACACTGGACTTGTTTTAGTTTTAATAGCTCAGCATCAGACGTAACTGGGAGAGCTACACCCTACCCACATCCCAAACTTATAGCTCTCATCACTCACCTTCAGTTTATAGGATGTGACATTTTATGGAAAAAAAAAGCGTCTAATAAACTACAAAATATGGCACGTAAGTATGTAGGTAGGTAGGTAGGTAGGTAGGTAGGTAGGTAGGTAGGTAGGTAGGTAGGTAGGTAGGTAGGTAGGTAGGTAGGTATGTAGGTAGGTAGGTAGGTAAGTAGGTAGGTAGGTAGGTAGGTAAGTAGGTAAGTAGGTAGGAAGATAGTTAGGTAAGCATGTAGGTAGGCAGATAAGAAGGTAGGCAGGTAGGTAGGTAGGCAGATAAGCAGGTAGGTAGGTAGGCAGGCAGATAAGCAGGTAGGTACATAGGTAAGCAGGTAGGTAGTTAGATAAGCAGGTAGGTAGGTAGGCAGATAAGCAGGTAGGTAGGTAGGTAGGCAGATAAGCAGGTAGGTACATAGGTAAGCAGGTAGGTAGTTAGATAAGCAGGTAGGTAGGTAGGCAGATAAGCAGGTAGGTAGGTAGGTAAGGAGGTAGGTAGGTAAGGAGGTAGGTAGGTAGGTAGGTAGGTAGGTATGTAGGTAGGTAGGTAGGTAGGTAGGTAGGTAAGGAGGTAGGTAGGTAGGTAGGTAGGTAGGTAGGTAGGTAGGTAGGTAGGTAGGTAGGTAGGTAGGTAGGTAGGTAAGCAGGTAGGTAAGCAGGTAGGTAAGTAGGTAGGTAGGAAAGCAGGTAGGAAGGTAGGTAAGCAGGTAGGAAGGTAGGTAAGCAGGTAGGTAGGTAAGCAGGTAGGTAGGTAAGCAGGTAGGTAGGTAAGCAGGTAGGTAGGTAGGTAGGTAGGTAGGTAGGTAAGCAGGTAGGTAAGCAGGTAGGTAGGTAGGTAGGAAAGCAGGTAAGCAGGTAGGTAGGTAGGAAAGCAGGCAGGTAGGTAGGAAAGCAGGTAGGTAGGTAAGCAGGTAGGTAGGTAAGCAGGTAGGTAGGTAAGCAGGCAGGTAGGTAGGTAAGCAGGTAGGTAGGTAAGCAGGCAGGTAGGTAGGTAAGCAGGTAGGTAGGTAAGCAGGCAGGTAGGTAAGCAGGTAGGTAGGTAAGCAGGCAGGTAGGTAGGTAGGTAAGCAGGCAGGTAGGTAGGTAAGCAGGTAGGTAGGTAGGTAGGCAGATAAGCTGGTCAGTAGGTAGGTAAGCAGGTAGGTAGGTAGGTAAGCAGGTAGGTAGGTAAGCAGGTAGGTAGGTAGGTAGGAAAGCAGGTAAGCAGGTAGGTAGGTAGGTAAGCAGGTAGGTAGGAAGGTAGGCAGATAAGCTGGTCAGTAGGTAGGTAAGCAGGTAAGTCAGTCAGTCAGTGAGATGACATCCTGGGTTATTCATTGCACAAACCTGTATATTTACCTCATTCTTTTCAATTGTATTAACTGATGCCTCATTAAGGTCATAGGCTCTTGCTATAGCCACCACACGTGAGCCACTCTTAAACTTGTCTAATATCTTGATTTTATTTGTAATTCAAAGACTTAAATGCTTAAACCTTTTCTAGACACTTTCAGCAAACACTCGTATGCCTACTGGGTGCCACGATTGCTTGGCTGATACAACATATGGCAATAAAAAAAATCAAACACAGTTCACAAACACAGCTAGCTCCTAGGAGAGAATTGTAGTAGATGTGTTCGCACGGAAGGCTGGGACAGGGGTGGTGGGGGTGGCAGGGGATGGTGGTAGGTCTCCCCTGTGGAGTTAGTGGTCTCACCCACAGCCAGGCAGTGGCCTGAGCTGGGGAAATATCCCATAGGCGACGTTCCACACTTTTTTCCCTCACGCAAACTGAATCACGTTTAGTTAATTTGATGAAGTGTTGTATAAAATTATGCCGCAATTTTTCAATAGTGCAACACCCAAAATGTGGCAAATAAATCCGCGTAATTTAATGGTTTACTATACTGTTTTTATATCCAAACTATGATAAATAATGGGGTTTATGAGTGAAGATGATGAGTTAGGTCTGGGTCCCCAGAACTATACAGCCCTAGCCTGGGTGGGTGTGTGTGTAGCTACCCAGGGGTGGCATACCCATGACAACCCTGTCCAGGATGGACCTAAACATCATATTTAGTTCCTGTCCTAAGTGCTAGTCAGTCGTGAGCTTACGAAATAATAGCCGTGGAGATAGACAAAACAATTTTGTGATAAATCCCACATCAACGACCCATTATTAACCCTTTGGGGGTTTCGGACATACAGTGGACCCTCGACCAGCGATATTAATCCGTTCCTGAGAGCTCATTGTTAATCGAAATAATCGTTAATCGAGTTAATTTTCCCCATAAGAAATAATGGAAATCAAATTAATCCGTTCCTGACACCCGAAAGTATTGAAAAAAAAATATTTTACCACATGAAATATTAATTTTAATACACACAAACTGAAGAAGACATGCACAGTTACATGACACTTACCTTTATTGAAGATCTGGTGATGATTGATGGGATGGGAGGAGGGGGAGTGTGTGGATCTTCTTAGTGTTTAGAAGGGGAATCCCCTTCCATTAGGACTTGAGGTAGCAACTCTTTTTCCGGGGTTACTTCCCTTGTTCTTTTAATGCCACTAGGACCAGCTTGAGAGTCACTGGACTTTTGTCGCACAACATATCTGTCCATAGAGGCCTGTACCTCCCGTTCCTTTATGACATTTCTAAAGTGTTTCACAACATTGTCAGTGTACAGGTTGCCAACACGGCTTGCAGTAGCTGTGTGATTTTCATCCATAAAGGTTTGCACTTTAAGCCACATTGCACAGATTTCCTTAATCTTAGAAGTAGGCAACTTCTTCAATTTCTCTATCCCCTCCTCCAAAACAGTTTCCTCAGGTGTGGCCTCATGCTGATGAAGATGATCTAGCAGCTCATCAGTAGTTAGTTCTTCATTGTCCTCCTCCACCAACTCTTCCACATCCTCCCCACTAACCTCCAACCCCAAGGACTTCCCCAGTGCCACAATGGATTCCTCAACTGGCATAGGATTCTCAAGGTTAGCCTCAAACCCTTCAAAATCCCTTTTGTCTACACATTCTGGCCACAGTTTTTTCCAAGCAGAGTTCAAGGTCCTCTTAGTCACTTCCTCCCAAGCCTTACCTATAATGTTTACACAACTGAGGATGGTAAAGTGATCTTTCCAAAACTCTCTTAGAATCAGTCGAGTTTCTGAGGTCACTACAAAGCACCTTTGAAACATAGCTTTTGTGTACAGTTTCTTGAAGATGGAAATGACCTGCTGGTCCATGGGCTGCAGGAGAGGAGTGGTATTAGGAGGCAAAAACTTCACCTTAATGAAGCTCATTTCCGCAGAAAGTCGCTCTGCCAAGTCTGAAGGATGACCAGGAGCATTGTCTAATACCAGGAGGCACTTCAGGTCTAATTTCTTTTCAGTTAGGTAATTTTTCACAGTGGGGGCAAATGCATGGTGTAACCAGTCATAGAAAAAGTCCCTAGTGACCCATGCCTTACTGTTTGCCCTCCACAGCACACACAAATTAGCCTTGAGGACATTGTTTTTCCTGAACACTCTGGGAGTTTTAGAGTGATACACCAATAAAGGCTTCACTTTGCAATCACCACTAGCATTGGCACACATCAACAGAGTAAGCCTGTCTTTCATAGGCTTATGTCCTGGGAGTGCCTTTTCCTCCTACGTAATGTAGGTCCTGCTTGGCATTTTCTTCCAAAACAGGCCTGTTTCGTCACAATTAAACACTTGTTCAGGTTTGAGTCCTTCACTGTCTATGTACTCCTTGAATTCATGCACATATTTTTCAGCTGCTTTGTGGTCCGAACTGGCAGCCTCACCATGCCTTATCACATTATGAATGCCACTACGCTTCTTAAATCTCTCAAACCAACCTTTGCTGGCCTTAAATTCACTCACATCACCACTAGTTGCTGGCATTTTTTTAATTAAATCGTCATGCAACTTCCTAGCCTTTTCACATATGATCGCTTGAGAGATGCTATCTCCTGCTATCTGTTTTTCGTTTATCCACACCAATAAGTCTCTCAACATCTTCTATCACTTGTGATCTCAGTTTCGAAAACATAGTTGCACCTTTGGCAAGAACAGCTTCTTGATTGCCGTTTTCTTGCCCACAATAGTAGCTATGGTTGATTGGGGTTTACTATACAACCTGACCAGCTTGGAGACACGCACTCCACTCTCATACTTAGCAATGATCTCTTTCTTCATCTCCATAGTAATTCTCACCCTTTCTGCTGTAGGGTTGGCACTGCTTTCTTGGGGCCAATGGTGACTTATTTTGCAGGTGCAATCACTACAAAGGATGTGATAATATGAAATGTTCCAATTGTATGTTTGGAAGCGACCGCAGTGGCTGGCTGGCTTGTAAACAATGGCACCCATGGGACAAGTGAGGCGCGCTCAGGCCAAAGTGGACGCGTCTCGAACGGAACGAATAGCGTTGGTCGGGCTTTTTAGCGCTAGTCAAGGCAAAATTTTTGCGATAAAATGTATCGCTAGTCGGATTTATCGTTAATCGATGCCATTGTTGGTCGAGGGTCCACTGTACTAGTACGTCTTACGACCCAAGGTTTTTGACGTACAAGTACGCCTAAATTCTACCGCCCTCAAATCTAGTGAGAGAAAGCTGGTAGGCCTACATATGTAAGAATGGGTCTATGTGGTCAGTGTGCGCAGTATAAAAAAAATCCTGCAGCACACAGTGCGTAATGAGAAAAAAAAAACTGACCATATTTTTGGATTAAAATAGCGACTTTGCACTGTATTTTCGTATGGTATTTATTGTTATATTCTAGTTTTCTTGGTCTCATTTTATAGAATGGAAGACATATTACAGAAATTGAGATGATCTTGACTGGTTTTACAATGAAAGGTACCTTGAAATAGAGCTCAAAGTAGCAGAAATGTTCGATTTTTACCAAAGTTCAAAAGTAAACAAATCATGCCAAGCGTCCAATACACATCAACTGGTGAGTCTAATATTCCTTCACAAGTACGCTGATATTATTTATACCATTTCTACACTAATGCAGTAGTCTGCATAACAGTAAATCTTATTTATTTTTTTTTTGTAAGAATAAAAATTCAAAGTGGAAAGCCAAAGAAATATAATAGGGGCCTGGGAATGTGACTAACGAACAGAGAACTTGTTATTTTAGTGCCAGGAATGTCTTTCTTGTTTATTCTGGACCCTATTCATCAGAGTACAAAACAAATTCTGGCCACAAAATAGAGCGAAACACCAACGTCAAAGACCTGCCGGAGGATCTCACCTTCAAGGACCATAACATTG
The DNA here is from genome assembly GCF_038502225.1 of Cherax quadricarinatus. NCBI lineage: Eukaryota > Metazoa > Arthropoda > Malacostraca > Decapoda > Parastacidae > Cherax > Cherax quadricarinatus. The sequence continues at coordinate 23,219,242 of NC_091340.1, read as the reverse complement.
TATCAATCGCATCTGCTAGAAAAATGACAGGATGGATAATGAGAACCTTCAAAACTAGGGAGGCCAAGCCCATGATGACACTCTTCAGGTCACTTGTTCTATCTAGGCTGGAATATTGCTGCACACTAACAGCACCTTTCAAGGCAGGTGAAATTGCCGACCTAGAAAATGTGCAGAGAACTTTCACGGCGCGCATAACGGAGATAAAACACCTCAATTACTGGGAGCACTTGAGGTTTCTAAACCTGTATTCCCTGGAACGCAGGAGGGAGAGATACATAATTATATACACCTGGAAAATCCTAGAGGGACTAGTACCGAACTTGCACACGAAAATCACTCACTACGAAAGCAAAAGACTTGGCAGACGATGCAACATCCCCCCAATGAAAAGCAGGGGTGTCACTAGCACGTTAAGAGACCATACAATAAGTGTCAGGGGCCCGAGACTGTTCAACTGCCTCCCAGCACACATAAGGGGGATTACCAACAGATCCCTGGCAGTCTTCAAGCTGGCACTGGACAAGCACCTAAAGTCAGTTCCTGATCAGCCGGGCTGTGGCTCGTACGTTGGTTTGCGTGCAGCCAGCAGCAACAGCCTGGTTGATCAGGCTCTGATCCACCAGGAGGCCTGGTCACAGACCGGGTCGCGGGGGCGTTGACCCCCGGAACTCTCTCCAGGTAAACTCCAGGTATTCGGAAATTGGCATCTTTTGAAATTTGTGTGAAATTGGCAAAATTGCTAAATTCTGACCACTTTATTGGATAGTTGAAATCGGTAAATGGGTGGTTTCTTGTACTCATTCGATAAAAAAAAATGGAGTTCTAGCAATATATCAACATCACTCCTTCAGAGGACAGACACTGTACTTCCCACCTCCAGGACTGTAACATCCTCACCCATCCTTCAGAGTGCAGGTGCTGTACTTCCCACCTCCAGGACTATAACATCCTCCCCCATCCTTCAGAGTGCAGGCACTGTACTTCCCACCTCCAGGACTATAACATCCTCACCCATCCTTCAGAGTGCAGGTGCTGTACTTCCCACCTCCAGGACTATAACATGCTCACCCATCCTTCAGAGTGTAGGTGCTGTACTTCCCACCTACAGGAATATAACATCCTCACCCATCCTTCAGAGTGCAGGTGCTGTACTTCCCACCTTCAGGATTATAACATCCTTACCCTTGCTTCAGAGTGCAGGCACTGTACTTCCTACCTCCAGGACTATAACATCCTCACCCATCCTTCAGAGTGCAGGTGCTGTACTTCCCACCTCCAGGACTATAACATCCTCACCCATCCTTCAGAGTGCAGGCACTGTACTTCCCACCTTCAGGACTATAACATCCTCACCCATCCTTCAGAGTGCAGGTGCTGTACTTCCCACCTCCAGGACTATAACATCCTCACCCATCCTTCAGAGTGCAGGCACTGTACTTCCCACCTTCAGGACTATAACATCCTCACCCATCCTTCAGAGTGCAGGTGCTGTACTTCCCACCTCCAGGACTATAACATCCTCACCCATCCTTCAGAGTGCAGGCACTGTACTTCCCACCTCCAGGACTATAACATCCTCACCCATCCTTCAGAGTGCAGGTGCTGTACTTCCCACCAACAGGATTATAACATCCTTACCCATGCTTCAGAGTGCAGGCACAGTACTTCCCACCTCCAGGACTATAACATCCTAACCCATCCTTCAGAGTCCAAGCACTGTACTTCCCACCTTCAGGACTATAACATCATCACCCCATCCTTCAGAGTGCAGGTGCTGTACTTCCCACCTCCAGGACTATAAGACCCTAACCCATCCTTCAGAGTGCAGGCACTGTACTTTCCACCTCCAGGACTATAACATCCTCACCCATCCTTCAGAGTGCAGGCACTGTACTTCCCACCTCCAGGACTATAACATCCTCATCTATCCTTCAGAGTGCAGGCACTGTACTTCCCACATCCAGGACTATAACATCCTCACCCATCCTTCAGAGTGCAGGCACTGTACTTCCCACCTCCAGGACTATAAGATCCTAACCCATCCTTCAGAGTGCAGGCACTGTACTTCCCACTTCAAGGACTAACATCCTCACCCATCCTTCAGAGTGCAGGTGCTGTACTTCCCACCTCCAGGACTATAAAATCCTCACCCATCCTTCAGAGTGCAGGCACTGTACTTCCCACCTCCAGGACTAACATCCTCACCCATCCTTCAGAGTGCAGGCACTGTACTTCCCACCTCCAGGACTATAAGATCCTAACCCATCCTTCAGAGTGCAGACACTGTACTTCCCACCTCCAAGACTATAACATCCTCACCCATCCTTCAGAGTGCAGGCACTGTTCTTCCCACCTCCAGGACTATAACATCCTCACCCATCCTTCAGAGTGCAGGCACTGTACTTCCCACCTCCAGGACTATAACATCCTCACCCATCCTTCAGAGTGCAGGCACTGTACTTCCCACCTCCAGGACTATAACATCCTCACCCATCCTTCAGAGTGCAGGCACTGTACTTCCCACCTTCAGGACTATAACATCCTCACCCATCCTTCAGAGTGCAGGTGCTGTACTTCCCACCTCCAGGATTATAACATCCTCACCCATCCTTCAGAGTGCAGGTGCTGTACTTCCCACCTCCAGGACTATAACATCCTCACCCATCCTTCAGAGTGCAGGCACTGTACTTCCCACCTCCAGGTACTGCAACATCCTCACCCATCAGAGTGCAGGCACTGTACTTCCCACCTCCAGGTACCATAACATCCTCACCCATCAGAGTGCAGGCACTGTACTTCCCACCTCCAGGTACTGCAACATCCTCACCCATCAGAGTGCAGGCACTGTACTTCCCACCTCCAGGTACCGTAACATCCTCACCCATCCTTCAGAGTGCAGGTGCTGTACTTCCCACCTCCAGGACTATAACATCCTCACCCATCCTTCAGAGTGCAGGCACTGTACTTCCCACCTCCAGGACTAACATCCTCACCCATCCTTCAGAGTGCAGGCACTGTACTTCCCACCTCCAGGACCATAACATCTTAACCCATCCTTCAGAGTCCAAGCACTGTACTTCCCACCTTCAGGACTATAACATCCTAACCCATCCTTCAGAGTGCAGGCACTGTACTTCCCACCTCCAGGACTATAACATCCTCACCCATCCTTCAGAGTGCAGGTGCTGTACTTCCCACCTCCAGGACTATAACATCCTCACCTATCCTTCACCTATCCAGACATGAGACGTTTTCCACTACAATGAAATAACTGACCTCCATATCAACTGCACCAGTGTTTAACGGGAAGACAACATGGCAGAAAACCTGATCAACTAAATCTCCAAGGAAATGACAGGTCTGTAGGACTTTTTTCTTCAGTGCCAAACGAGGGAAAGAATTGAGCATTTAAACATGGCTGACCGGCATCCAAACAGCCGCTACTGCCAGACGTACAACTAGCGAAGTGAAATTCTCATCTTTACTGACGTTCATCTGTTGACAGTAGCATCATATCTGTACCACCATCATATCACCTGTACCAGTGCTAACGAGAGGGAAACACAGGAGACATCGTCAAATCAACAGTACAAAACTCCAAGGTTATAGGTCGGATATCCCTCAGTGCCAGTCGTGGGAAAGAAGTGAATAGTTAAACAGTCAAGGTTTATGTTTTAGTAGCTGACCTATATTCAGCTGACCAGTGTACAGTGAGAGAATCATAGCAGAAACGCCAAATATATCTATAAACTCAAGGAAAGTCAAGTTGTAGGTGGCGTTACTCCCCTCAGTGTTTTAAAAATGGCTGAGTCAGCAGAACAGGTCAGGAGACAACAACACCACACAACCCCTGATAAATGGAATTGAGGGGGATTTGGAAGGATTAAACCATGGATTAAACCTTTCTGATCTACCAGAATGGAAAGGAGTTAGAAGTTAATTGGGGAAGCCAGACTGTGAAGTGAGATGGGAAGGGGAGTGTGTAATAAGGGGTTAACTGTAAGGGGTTTGTGAAGTTAAGGGAAAAGTGAGCAGTGAAGAGGGTTTTGAAGAGGAAATTTTACTAGTAATTCAGTGGTGATTGCTAAAGCAGATACTAAGTGTACTAGGGACTGGAAAAGAGAAATAAATATTATTGTATATGAGTAAAAGAGCGAAGAGTGAAAATGGCAGTCATTAGGGGGGTACAGGCTGCCATAATTATATTTATCTTTCTTCTTCAATTCCATGAAGAAAGAAATCAGTCATGGGGGCTGGAAAAGGTGAATGGAGTAACAGCGCCCTGGACAGTAAAAGCCCAACAGTTGCCATCCTACCAGAAAAGTAAATATCACTATCGCCGCAAGGTATGGCAACACCGCATACCCAAACAAAAACAGTGGCACACAGCTCTTATTGTAGCGCTCTTAAGTGGTGATATCCAAATTAATCCAGGACCTCAAACTATTGTGCAGAGGCAAAACAGACAGATAAATGACGGTGATAATGACCGTCTAGTAGCTAGGAATGATAACCTTAACTCCATATGTAATGCATACATAGGTCAATGTGAGACAATACAGCCATTATTATCTCAAACACTACCAAACAGGTGCATACACTGTACTAAAGTACGCATGAAAAACAGAAAAGGCACCTTATGTAAAATGTGTAAGGGGTGGGTGCATGATGGATGTATGTACAATTATAGCAACGGTGCCAGAATTCATTTTGTGTGTAACAAATGCACTTTGGCACAGTTACCCTTCAGCAGTGATGACATTGATTTACCTAATTTTAATACAAATGACCCATTGCCATATATTGATGATTATGATTGTTTTATGAAAACAGGCCTTCACTTTATTCATGTCAATGCAAGATCACTTCTTCCTAAATTGGCAGAGATTAGGATTCTAGCTAACAAAATTAGGGCGGCAGTTATAACCATCTCTGAATCTTGGTTGGATGATACGGTGACTGACGACGAGGTCAAAATAGATGGTTACAATATAAAACGCTTAGATAGGAACAGAAAGGGTGGTGGAGTATGTGCCTACATTAGAAATGACTTAGCTTACAACCCAAGACCTGATTTAAATAACAATAAACTGGAGATTCTATGGTTTGAAGTGCTGCTTCCTAAGACCAAACCCATCTTAGTAGGAACTAGTTACCGCCCTCCTACCCAGGACCAGTTCTTAGAAGACTTTTCCAAAGTCTTGTCCGGAGTTGAAAACAATTGCGAGACAATAATACTGGGCGACCTCAACATCTGTTTTCAGCAGCAAAATAACGGGCTATGCAAAAGGTATAAGCAAATTCTAGGATTAAATAGTTACACTCAACTAATTAATACTCCAACCCGGATCACACAGTTCTCAGCCACCCTAATTGACCACATACTTTGTAACCGCTCTGAGAACATTAGTCAGTCAGGCGTCATTACCACAGGTCTTAGTGATCATTTCATCATTTACTGCACCAGGAAAATCACTAGGGATAGGATAGGCCTACACAGGACAATAAAAATGAGGTCAACTAGAAACTACAGTAAAGAAACACTGGTAAATAGGCTACACAATTGTGACTGGACAGAGATAACAAGTTGCATGGACGTAAACGATGCCTGGGAAAAATTCAAAACAATGTTCACTACCATCCTTGATAATATTGCACCAGTTAAAGAGGTTAGGATTAAACGAAGAACTGAACCCTGGATGAATGCTGAGATATTAGATAATATGAAATTCAGAGACCAGCTGCTAAAAGGATTTAAAGCAAACAGAAAGGATATTGCAGCACTAAATGAATTACAAAGGGTGAAGAACAGAGTACAGAGACTTATAAAAGGAGCAAAGGCAAAGCACTACTGCTCAAAAATTGAAGAGTATAAGCATAACCACAGAAAGCTCTGGCAACAACTAAAACAGTTGGGGTATAGCCATAAGCCAGTAGATAGGTCTAACATGTACTCACTATCGATAATGAGGTATGCCATGAAACATCTAAGGTGGCAAATTGCTTTAATTCCTACTACACATCTGTTGCATCAACACTAGTAAGTAAACTACCAGCTGTATCAAATACCTTTAACACAGACTCTGATAAGTTTCAAACATACTATACCAATAAAGGGGTAACCCCAAACAGTTGTCAACTAGTAAGTGTATCTCATGACTTTATTCAAAAAGAACTAAGCAGGTTAAACCCAAGTAAGAGCACAGGCCCTGATAACATCCCGTCTAAGTTCCTAAAAAATGGCGCTTCTGAACTGTCAATCCCTATTGCTCACATAATAAATCTATCAATCACCACTAATACCGTACCGGAGGGGTTCAAGGAGGCCAGAGTTACTCCTATCTTCTAGAAAAATAGTAGGTCTGATATAAGCAACTATAGGCCTGTTAGTATATTTTTTTTATTATTATCACACTGGCCGATTCCCACCAAGGCAGGGTGGCCCGAAAAAGAAAAACTTTCACCATCATTCACTCCATCACTGTCTTGCCAGAAGGGTGCTTTACACTACAGTTTTTAAACTGCAACATTAACACTCAGCATAATATCTAAAATTCTAGAGAGGGCGGTGTATTCTCAAGTAGTTAAGTACCTTAATGACAACAACATTCTCCATAGCTATCAATCGGGCTTTAGAAAATCCTACTCAACCGACACCTCCCATATTAATCTGATGGATTACCTGAGAACTGAAATGTCAAAGGGGAACCTCATAGGTATGGTAACCTTAGACCTGCAAAAGGCCTTCGATACTGTCAACCACAATATATTATGCAATAAACTTCAAGCTATCGGTATAGGTTCTGTAGACTGGTTTAAGTCCTACCTTAGCAACAGGAGACAAATAGTCAAAATCAACAAAACAGAATCAGAACCCCTGCCGATAACATGTGGAGTTCCCCAAGGTAGTATTCTGGGTCCCTTATTATTCTTATGTTATGTCAATGATATGCCTATCAGTGTCAAGTGCAAACTCCTACTGTATGCAGATGACAGTGCTCTGTTAGTGTCAGGTAAAGACCCACAAGATATTGCTAATGTTTTAACACTGTAACTGGAGTCCTGCAGAAAATGGTTAGTAGACAACAAACTATCATTACACCTAGGGAAAACTGAAGCCATTCTCTTTGGCACGAAACATAAACTGAGAAGGGTAAATAATTTTAATGTTCAATGTAATGGGGAGCCCATCACTTTGGTTTCATCAGTAAAATATTTGGGAATCCCCTTTGACCCATGCATGTCAGGAGAATTGATAGGGAACAGTGTAGTAAAGAAAGCGAATGCCAGACTGAAGTTCCTGTATAGACAAGCACAGTGTCTACCTACTGAGGCTTGCAGGACCCTATGTCAAGCCCTTATACAATGCCATATGGATTACGCTTGCTCTTCTTGGTACTCTGCCTTGACAAAAAAACTGAAAGATAGACTGCAAATCACCCAGAACAAAATCGTAAGATTCATCCTGGGGCTGGGACCAAGAGAACATGTAGGCCAGGATGAATTACAGCAGTTGGATATGCTGAATGTTGAAGACAGAGTAAAACAACTGAAGCTAAATCATGTTTATAAAATTGCTCACAAACAATGTCCAGAATATCTTGCTGTCAATTTTGTCAAGGTTGGGAACCGCAGCAATCATAGTACTAGGGGGAGAGAGCACAACTTTGTAGTACCCACAGTCAGTGGCCAGGCTTCAAACACCTTTTATTGTACAGCAATAAAGGAATGGAACAGACTACCCGCACATGTCAAAGCCAGTCATAGCATGAACCAGTTCAAGAAGAGTGCCAAAAAGTGTCTGATGAATGTAGCTACAGAAAGGGAGGGGAATGATTTTCTATTTTTTAGCTAACAAACGTGCAAATTTTACCTTATTCCTAGTAATGACCCTCGTATTGTAGATAGTCTTAATGACCCTCGTGTAGTAGATAGTCTCTTTAGTATGATAATAAGATGTTATTTTCATTGTAGAATAATAAGAAAATATTATAACCTTCATATTATAATAATAAGGTAAAAGGACCCCAATGGAAATAAGTCACTCTGTCTGACTTTTTTGGGTTATCCTAGGTTCTCTACACATATGCTGCTATGTATGATAATTCAATGTAACTGTATTTGTGTATACCTGAATAAACTTACTTACTTACTTACTTCAGAGTGCAGGCACTGTACTTCCCACCTCCAGGACTAACATCCTCACCCATCCTTCAGAGTGCAGGCACTGTACTTCCCACCTCCAGGACTAACATCCTCACCCACCCTTCTGAGTGCAGGTGCTGTACTTCCCACCTCCAGGACTATAACATCCTCACCCATCCTTCAGAGTGCAGGTACTGTACTTTCCACCTCCAGGGCTATAACATCCTCACCCATCCTTCAGAGTGCAGGCACTGTACTTCCCACCTCCAGGACTAACATCCTCACCCACCCTTCTGAGTGCAGGTGCTGTACTTCCCACCTCCAGGACTATAACATCCTCACCCATCCTTCAGAGTGCAGGTACTGTACTTTCCACCTCCAGGGCTATAACATCCTCACCCATCCTTCTGAGTGCAGGCACTGTACTTCCCACCTCCAGGACTATAACATCCTCACCCATCCTTCAGAGTGCAGGCACTGTACTTCCCACCTCCAGGACTATAACATCCTCACCCATCCTTCAGAGTGCAGGCACTGTACTTCCCACCTTCAGGACTATAACATCCTCACCCATCCTTCAGAGTGCAGGCACTGTACTTCCCACCTCCAGGACTATAACATCCTCACCCATCCTTCAGAGTGCAGGTGCTGTACTTCCCACCTCCAGGACTATAACATCCTCACCCATCCTTCAGAGTGCAGGCACTGTACTTCCCACTTCCAGGACTATAACATCCTCACCCATCCTTCAGAGTGCAGGTGCTGTACTTCCCACCTCCAGGACTATAACATCCTCACCCATCCTTCAGAGTGCAGGCACTGTACTTCCCACCTCCAGGACTATAAGATCCTAACCCATCCTTCAGAGTGCAGACACTGTACTTCCCACCTCCAGGACTATAACATCCTCACCCATCCTTCAGAGTGCAGGCACTGTACTTCCCACCTCCAGGACTATAACATCCTCACCCATCCTTCAGAGTGCAGGCACTGTACATCCCACCTCCAGGACTATAACATCCTCACCCATCCTTCAGAGTGCAGGCACTGTACTTCCCACCTCCAGGACTATAACATCCTTACCCATCCTTCAGAGTGCAGGCACTGTACTTCCCACCTCCAGGACTATAACATCCTCACCCATCCTTCAGAGTGCAGGCACTGTACTTCCCACCTTCAGCACTATAACATCCTCACCCATCCTTCAGAGTGCAGGCACTGTACTTCCCACCTCCAGGACTATAACATCCTCACCCATCCTTCAGAGTGCAGGCACTGCACTTCCCACCTCCAGGACTATAACATCCTCACCCATCCTTTAGAGTGCAGGCACTGTACTTCCCACCTCCAGGACTATAACATCCTCACCCATCCTTCAGAGTGCAGGCACTGTACTTCCCACCTCCAGGACTATAACATCCTCACCCATCCTTCAGAGTGCAGGCACTGTACTTCCCACCTCCAGGACTATAACATCCTCACCCATTCTTCAGAGTGCAGACACTGTACTTCCCACCTCCAGGACTATAACATCCTCACCCATCCTTCAGAGTGCAGACACTGTACTTCCCACCTCCAGGACTATAACATCCTCACCCATCCTTCAGAGTGCAGGCACTGTACTTCCCACCTCCAGGACTATAACATCCTCACCCATCCTTCAGAGTGCAGGCACTGTACTTCCCACCTCCAGGACTATAACATCCTCACCCATCCTTCAGAGTGCAGGCACTGTACTTCCCACCTCCAGGACTGTAACATCCTCACCCATCCTTCAGAGTGCAGGCACTGTACTTCCCACCTCCAGGACTATAACATCCTCACCCATCCTTCAGAGTGCAGGCACTGTACTTCCCACCTCCAGGACTATAACATCCTCACCCATCCTTCAGAGTGCAGGCACTGTACTTCCCACCTCCAGGACTGTAACATCCTCACCCATCCTTCAGAGTGCAGGCACTGTACTTCCCACCTCCAGGACTATAACATCCTCACCCATCCTTCAGAGTGCAGGCACTGTACTTCCCACCTCCAGGACTATAACATCCTCACCCATCCTTCAGAGTGCAGGCACTGTACTTCCCACCTCCAGGACTATAACATCCTCACCCATCCTTCAGAGTGCAGACACTGTACTTCCCACCTCCAGGACTATAACATCCTCACCCATCCTTCAGAGTGCAGGCACTGTACTTCCCACCTCCAGTGTAGACAGCCTGTACTGTCAGAACACACAGCCTAGCCGTCTGCTCTGACTAGTTCATATTTCGCGGCATTTAGGTGCTGCCCTCTGTAGGCTCACCCACGTCAGTGGGAGGCTGAGCCCATCCGCCCTCACTCCTAGGCCGACCGATTTGATAGACACAAGTGCTCCCCCTCCACGGACTGGCTTGCGGTCACTCCCTCACACTGCCCGTTGTGTACTCACTCCTATCCAATTAAAGCCAAACTAGTCCATGGCCATATCATTGCTACCTACGCTACCTTCATTGGCACTAAACCACTGTTCAGCAGTAAGAACAGTAACAACAGTGGTGACAGCGGAGTCAATGGCATTGCGAGTCTCTTCAGGGTGGAGGGGTCAACACCATCGGTCGACGCCAGTCAACATCATCCGTCATCATCCAATGCACCTGCTGGCCTAAAGAGTTATCTGTTACTCCCAGCGTCTTGACGGGACCTGAGATAGATCTTCGTCTTAGATTTTTCCCACAAAATCTGGACATAGGCGTCACGGCATCATCTCCAGCATTAGCAGTCACGTGTTCACCTCATCACCCTCTCTACAGCCCTTCAACAATCTCCAGCACTATTCTCCTGCCTCCTACAGCGTCCCTACCCCCTTCTCAGCTCCATTAAGTAGAGGTGAGGTAGTTTAGTGTGTTGGCTTCGTGTGGCTCCATGCGTGACCACGAGGCAGCTCTGGGGTTGGTTGATACCCTAGGCAGCGTGTAAACACACCAGCCCTCTCTACAGCCTTCTCTGCTATGCAACGACGTCCATCTCGCCGTCCATGTGTGTTGTGTTCTTCCCAGTTTCCTCCTAGAAGTTCTACCTGGCTTAACCACGTGGGAACCCAGTTGGCTTAGCCCCTAAGCCAGCTTAGTTCAGCCCCCACGCCGTCTACAGCAGCTCGTGACTCATCATTGTGTCTACAACTATTCAGCATCTACGTATCTCCAGCCAGTGCAGTTTTTTTTTTGTGTTGCCCAGTTACATTTTTTTTTTCTTTCCCTTGCTGTTACATTCCCAGTTCATCACCAGTTTTGTTTTCCCCAGTGATTTGTTACAGTAAAACTTCCTCGTCCCAGTTCATAGTTTCACTTAAGCTTGTTTTTAGCACGTTCGAGTAGTGCAGTAAATGTTTTGTTCTCCGTGTGCTGAAGCCGCAGTCAGTCAGCGTGCCCAGACACGCTTACCAGTGTAAACAAACCAAGCACAGCTGTGGCTCACGCTGAGTTAGCCACGTTTCTCTCATATCTTATACCTCCACAGAGTAACCCCGGTCTTTCCTGTTCTTCCCAAGTCCATCCTGATAATTTTTCCTACGACACTGAAGCCCCATAGCAGTGTACAAATGCTACGAGGCATGTAGTGTTACTAGAGCATCACTGAAAGTTTCAGGACCTGCAGCACCCAGTACCTTCGTCCATCTCCTGCACTCAAAGTTAAGTAAACAGTGACTTACCTAGCATTTCCTAATATTTTGTGACATTATTTAACTGTCCTGCACCAATACAGTTACAGTTACTGAAGCCATACTTCAGTAAATTGTTCAGTTTTAGTCATCAGTGCACATTTTGTGTACGAATGGTATACAATACCGACAAGATGAGAGTAAGACACATGTGCAACATCTGGGTATCTTTATTGTAGACGTTTCACCATCCAGTGGCTTTATCAATACAAATTCTAGGACATAACTTGAAGACAGTAGAACTATGTACAGAAGATGAGGTAATCAGTCCCTCAACCTAGGAGTAGGTGCGAACAGCACCATAGTGCTGTTCGCACCTACTCCTAGGTTGAGGGACTGATTACCTCATCTTCTGTACATAGTTCTACTGTCTTCAAGTTATGTCCTAGAATTTGTATTGATAAAGCCACTGGATGGCGAAACGTCTACAATAAAGATACCCAGATGTTGCACATGTGTCTTACTCTCACAGTGCACATTTTGCCACTTACCCTCAGCTTCTTAAATTTTGTACATTTATTTTGCACTCCTACATTTTAAATTCCAGTATTTTATTCTGCATCTTGCACCTCAGTTATTGATTTAATTTGTTCAGTGTTAACCATTTATACAATTTACCTCTCACATGGATATAAATTCTCTGGAAAATGTACAAAGGAGGATGACAAAGATGATCCCATGTATCAGAAACCTTCCCTATGAGGATAGACTAAGGGCCCTGAAACTGCACTCTCTAGAAAGACGTAGAATTAGGGGGGATATGATTGAGGTTTATAAGTGGAAGACAGGAATAAATAAAGGGGATGTAAATAGTGTGCTGAAAATATCTAGCCTAGACAGGACTCGCAGCAATGGTTTTAAGTTGGAAAAATTCAGATTCAGGAGGGATATAGGAAAGTACTGGTTTGGTAATAGAGTTGTGGATGAGTGGAACAAACTCCCAAGTACCGTTATAGAGGCCAGAACGTTGTGTAGCTTTAAAAATAGGTTGGATAAATACATGAGTAGATGTGGGTGGGTGTGAGTTAGACCTGATAGCTTGTGCTAACAGGTCGGTTGCCGTGTTCCTCCCTTAAGTCAATGTGACCTGACCTGACTAGGTTGGGTGCATTGGCTTAAGCCGGTAGGGACTTGGACCTGCCTCGCATGGGCCAGTAGGCCTTCTGCAGTGTTCCTTCGTTCTTATGTTCTTATGTTCTTATACAGTTTGCAAGTAATTCCTGCATGCTGTTAATTTTGTTAGTTGCACCTGCAAGTTAGCCACAGATTGTTGACAACCCTGCACTGTTTTGTTTGTTAGTGTGTTTTTTTTTTTCTTTAATAAGTGTAATCTTCAAGTACTTAAGTATTAGTTTATTCTACCTGCAGTGATACAATCTGTGCCTAGCCCATTACACTTTTCTCCTGTTTCCCCATTTATATGCTCTACATATACTCTATGTTTTATCTGTGAATATTCACCAATGTGCATTACATTTTGCTATTTTGTATACCCAAGTCATTGAGTGCATTTTTGGAAACCTGCTTATTTACCATTAATTACCAAAATTACTTGTGAAGTTCATTAATTTTGACCTAGAGATTGTGAAATTTTTGTTTTTTGCCAGTGTACACCCTGCTAACACCAGTTAACCTTTGCCCTATTCTTGAATTTAATAAGTTGCATTTTTATTAATTTTATTTTGTGTGCAATATAGCATTTCTTGATACAGTGTATTTTTTTTTCTGTGATTTTTGGCACTATCCCATACTCTGATATCTTTGCTGTGCCAACTTCCCTTTGTGCAAGTGAATTACTTTTTTTTTGCATTCCAATTTGCAACTGCCAGCACCTGCAATCTTTTTAAACTGTGCTTGCAGCACAGTTTAGTGTTGTGTAGTACCTGATTTATTTTAAATTTTGTGCAATTTTTGCTACCAGTGTTTACAGTTCAACTCCTTTTCATAAATTTTGTTGCCAGTCTCCTGGTGAAATTATTGACCACCCTTAGCTTCATTTTGTGCACTTCCCTGTAGTTCATTCTCTTGCATACATCTCTTATTTTGTGTTTCAGAGTGTACTACTTTTTTTTTGTTGTTTTGCTAAAATTATTTCCATCACTAAGCAGTTTACCTAGTACAGTGCTGCCGTGTTCTCTCTGACTCTGTGTTGAATTGTAGCCAGTGCATACCATTTCTTGCTCTGACCTGTTTACCCTCTTCGTGACCTACTTGCGTTTGAACAATAGACGTCATGACTAAGACACGCAGTGGCCGTACCATTAGTCCAGATTCTACTGATGCTAGCAATGGTGCCTCAGCCAGCGTGAACACGCGGCAGGGCATTGAAGCCCCCATGACAGTTGGTCAACTTGTGGCTCAAGTCTCGACCACCAGTGGGCCGGCTACTCATCCATACCCGCCCTTCTTTTTTGACGGTCGTTCAAATAGGTTAGAGCCATGGCTGCAGTCAGTCGAGACGACTGTTAAGGCCCTATTTGATAGTCCCACGGATGCACAGTACATTCGTGCTGCTGTTGCAGCAGTGGATCTCACCCGGGATGATATAGGTGCCTTTGTGCAGCTCAATCGCGTTTGTAAGATTCAGTCTTGGTACGAGCTTAAGGAGGAATTTAGGCGTTATTTTCGGCGTAATCGCCAACGCCATTACATTGACATCGTTACCAGCATCTTGGCCGAATGTCAATACCGGCACAAAAGCCCCCTGGCTTGCTTTTGCCGGTTTGAGCAAGCCGCCAAAGACTTTACTGATGCCATCAGCTCCACTAAGTGGGTGAATGGTGACGACTGTATTAAAGCTAAAGACATCATCCCCATGCTGGCTGTAGGCATCATGCGGAGGGACGCCCCCCCCTAACCTCCGGGGTGCCATTGATGCGCTAGGACTCGGCACTCAGCACGACGTCCTGGGTGCATATGATGCCATTGACGCGATCAAGCCACCTGCCGAGCAAGACAAGGTTTGTCACTTTGCGGATGATCCTATACCCATCCTTCCGGCGCCGTCCACAGTGACCCCGCGGTCACAGCCGGAAGTCACTTTTGCCACTGCTGTCAGACAGCCAGCCCACAAAGCTTCTAACCCCAGTCCCACTAACACTCGCCCAAGTAAAAATATTGAGCACAGTAACAACAGTCAGTCTCATACAAAAAAGCAGTCATCGACTTCCTGGACCAAGGCAATACGTCGCCAGCAAACACCATCTCCAACCTCATCTGCTAAGCGCGTAGTGACTTGTTTCAACTGTAGCAAACGCGGGCACTACCGATCGGAGTGTTACAAACCTAAGTCCCCGCAAAGTAACCATCACCGTCCCCACGCTCAGTATCAAAGTAACCGTAACCATCCCCATGCTCAGTATCAAAGTAACCGTCACCGTCCCCATGCTCAGTCTCGCGAGGGAGTCTGTATGTACCACAATACAGTGGACCCCCGCATAACGATCACCTCCGAATGCGACCAATTATGTAAGTGTATTTATGTAAGTGCGTTTGTACGTGTATATTTGGGGGTCTGAAATGGACTAATCTACTTCACAATATTCCTTATGGGAACAAATTCGGTCAGTACTGGCACCTGAACATACTTGTGGATTGAAAAAATATCGTTAACCGGGGGTCCACTGTACTTCCAGTCATACCTCCCATGAGTGTCACAAGCTGTGAAGTATGCTGTCAGCTGAGTGGAGCAAGCAGTCATCGCGCAATGCACGTGCTCGTAGAAGCCCTTCCACTAGTTCGGGGGAAGAGGCGCGTCCACAAAACCAGCGAAAGACATAGTAACCCTGTCGGAGTCGCTGTATTCCGTCCCTGTCCGCAATGCATTCGCCGCCCTGGGCAGTGATACGCTTGCCAACAGTGAGGAAACAGAGTGTCTTGACGTTGTTGCCAAAACTCGTACCGTACCTTCCAGGTCAAGCCTCGTCAACAAGCGTCGAGCCTCAAGCAGCTGTGACTCCGGGGATTTCGTTGGCCTGTCATGCCTTCATGTTCGGAATGACAACCCATGTGGATCGCTCATCGAGTCCACTGTCCACCATAAGCCTGTCCAGCTTTTCCTAGATACAGGTTCGGTGGTTAACATTGTCTGCTCCACTCTTTTCCGAGACATTGGCCTTCACGCGGCCATGTTGACAGAGCCGTCTGTCATTCAGACCTTGAGAGGAGTCTCAGGTAATCCGCTGACGGTTCGTGGTCGTACAACGTTAGAATTTGCGGTCCAGGGTCACAAGCTGTCCGCAAAATTCTTAGTCGTAGATAGTATTGTTTTCCCTGGTGACCTGCTCATAGGGTTCAAAACCATGGCAGACCTTAGGATCCGCTTAGATCCAGCCAAGTGGAAAGCAGAATTCAACAGAGTGGATGTGCCCTTCTGGGGCGTGCGCTTAGGATCCACTACGTGCTACTCTGTCTCAGAGTATGCACAGTGCCTGGAATCGTTGGAAACCGGTGGTTTCCGTAGCACATTCTCCCCGGGGTCGGTCTCTTGTCCTGATCGGCCTCATAGTAGAGCTCGTTGCCCGTCACCTCCTGGCCATCAGCGCTTAGTTACCAGTGAAACCCAGTCTGGGGACGCCCAGTCTAACCTTCACTCTAACTCTGACGCTGTTGTAGAGAACAGCAGTTGTCAAGCCGCAGTATCCCTGTCGGCAGGCGACTGTCTGACTCATGTCATGGCATCAGCAAGCAGAGTTACTGCTTGTACAAAGTATGACGTCACTTTGTCAGCTAACTCGCTCACTCCTGTTATGGTGTACGTGAGCAGAGCTTTTGAAGGAGACCATGTGCTGGTTGACAACGACACGTGCCGGGTCAAGGGCCTCTCCCTTGAACCATCCTTGCACACAGTGCAACGTGGTAAGTTGCAAGCCCTTGTAGTCAACATGCACAGTCGAGAATTTCCCCTGCGGAAGAATACCTCACTTGTCGACCTTGTCAGATTCCCTCTCCCGGTGAGAGTGGAGGGTGAAGCCCCAGCTGACTTCCTTGTGAGTGCAGTTCTCCCAGGCGAGTCTGCTGCTGACTCTTCCAACACCCGGCCAGTGCAGGAAGATGATCTAGCTTTGACAGACTATCCTGAAGAGGTCCCAAAACTTCTCCAGGTTCTCAATCGTGCACGTTCTGCAGTCGCACTAGATGGTGAGTCGATGGGTTTGACCCCACTGATCTCTCACCGTATTCCACTCGACAAAGGTACTAAACCCATTTACGTACCTGCGTACCGCCTGCCACATGCGCAAAGAGTCTTTGCCGAAGAACTCATTACGCGGATACTCCGTGATGGAGTTATTGAGGAGTCCACTTCCCCATGGAATGCTCCCCTTATTCTGGTCCCCAAGAAAGACGGAACCTGGCGCCCTGTTATCAATTACAGGAAACTGAATGCATGTACGATCCCAGACCGCTTTCCGTTGCCAGTTCTGAACGACCTGTTGCAGAACATTGGAGACAATAAGGTCTTTTCAACTCTTGACCTTCTTCAAGGGTTCTGGCAGATCCCCCTCGATGATGAGAGCAGAGAGCTGACAGCTTTCTCTACGCCAACTGGTCATTACCAGTTCAGGAGGATGCCCTTCGGCTTGCGCGGAAGCCCAATCACGTTTAGTCGTTTGATGACGACAATTTTCCGTACCCTCCTAGGTGGCACGCTCATGGTCTACCTAGATGATCTCATAGTCATGCCGCAAGATGTCCCGTCACATCTCGAGAAACTTGACAGGGTACTGGACAGGCTAGCTCAGGCAAACCTTAAGGTAAAGCTCTCCAAATGCCATTTCCTCCGGAAGGAAATAAAATTTCTGGGTCACGTAGTGACTCAGAATGGCATAAAGACGGACGAGTCTAAAATCTCGGCCGTGCAGAAATTCCCCAGACCCATGACGGTGGATGCAGTCCGGTCCTTCATAGGCCTGGTGGGTTTCTACCGCACCTTTATCGCAGGTTTCTCCACCATTGC
Organism: Cherax quadricarinatus; assembly: GCF_038502225.1. Taxonomy (NCBI): domain Eukaryota; kingdom Metazoa; phylum Arthropoda; class Malacostraca; order Decapoda; family Parastacidae; genus Cherax; species Cherax quadricarinatus. The sequence continues at coordinate 23,201,441 of NC_091340.1, read as the reverse complement.
TGCACCCATGACACGCTTACTCAAGAAGGATGCCCCTTTTGAGTGGACGTGTGGCCAGGAACGAGCTTTTGTCACTCTTAAGAACAAGTTAACATCAGCCCCAACCCTTAGATTCCCTGATTTCACCAAGGCATTTACCTTGACGACTGATGCCAGCAAAGTTGGCATCGGTGCAGTCTTGTCACAGGAATCTAATGGTAAGCAACAGCCTATTGCCTATGCTAGCCGTGTCCTTACTAAAGCGGAAGTCAATTATTCAGTGACAGAGCTAGAAGCTTTAGCCATTGTATGGGCCCCGAGTCATTTTCGGGATATCATCGTACACCAAATCCAGTCATTCCTGGAGTGGAACCACAGTCGATGGCCTCCACTCCAAACCAACAGATACAGATACTAATGCCGGAAAAAAAATCCCCCCCCAGTACCAACAATACCACCAGTCCGATAACATTCTTCTTTGCAAATATACAGGGTCTAAAGCCAGCAACAAACAACAAAATACCTTTCATCCGTGGACTGCTTGCAGAGGCAAAGGCAATGTTCGCGGCTTTCACTGAGACCCACATAAAGGATCACTTGGACAACGAAATATGGATCCCAGGTTACAACCTATACAGATGTGACAGAGTGAACAGGCAAAAGGGGGGGGGTTGGCCTGTACATTGCAGAGTCACTTGTTTGCACAGAACTGCTAAATGCCTCAAATGATGTAGTGGAAGTTTTAGCAGTAAAGGTCGAGAACCAAAACCTAGTCATTGTGATAGTCTACAAGCCTCCGGATGCAACATCCCAGCAACTCCAGGAACAGCTGTTAAAAATTGACCACTGTCTGGAAAACCTTCCAGCTCCTGCACCCAACATCTTGCTCCTGGGGGATTTCAACTTAAGGCACCTAAAATGGAGGAATATAGCAAATAATATTGTTGCAGTAATAACACCAGGAGGCAGCTCTGATGAAAACTCACACTCACGCGAGCTTTTAAATCTCTGCACAAAATTCAATTTAAACCAGCAAATAATAGAGCCTACTAGACTGGAGAATACACTAGACCTATCTTCACTAACAATGATGATCTGATAAGAAATATCACCATATCAAAAACAATATACTCAGATCACAACATAATTGAGGTTCAGTCATGTATGCGCGGAGCCCCAGACCGACATAATGAGATTAGTCACGAGGGAGCATTCACCAAATTCAACTTCAATAACAAAAACATAAAGTGGGACCAAGTAAACCAAGTCCTAACCGATATAAGCTGGGAAGATATACTAAGCAACACAGACCCCAACTTATGCCTAGAACAGATTAACTCGGTAGCACTCGATGTATGCACAAGGCTTATTCCTCTAAGAAAAAGGAGGAGTAGATGTAAAACAGAAAGAGACAGGCGCTCCCTTTACAGGCGACGGAAAAGAATAACAGAGCGGCTAAAAGAGGTCAATATATCTGAAATGCGTAGGGAGACACTGGTCAGAGAAATAGCAAGCATCGAACTTAAGCTAAAAGAATCCTTTAGGAGTCAGGAATCGAGGGAAGAACTAAAAGCCATAAATGAAATCGAAAGAAACCCAAAGTATTTCTTCTCCTATGCCAAATCAAAATCGAGAACAACGTCCAGTATTGGGCCCCTACTTAAACAAGATGGGTCCTACACAGATGACAACAAGGAAATGAGTGAGCTACTCAAGTCCCAATATGACTCAGTTTTTAGCAAGCCGCTAACCAGACTGAGAGTCGAAGATCAAAATGAATTTTTTATGAGAGAGCACAAAATTTGATTAACACAAGCCTATCCGATGTTATCCTGACGCCAAATGACTTCGAACAGGCGATAAATGACATGCCCATGCACTCTGCCCCAGGGCCACTCATGGAACTCTGTGTTCATCAAGAACTGCAAGAAGCCCCTATCACGAGCCTTTTCCATCCTATGGAGAGGGAGCATGGACACGGGGGTCGTCCCACAGTTACTAAAAACAACAGACATAGCCCCACTCCACAAAGGGGGCAGTAAAGCAACAGCAAAGAACTACAGACCAATAGCACTAACATCCCATATCATAAAAATCTTTGAAAGGGTCCTAAGAAGCAAGATCACCACGCATCTAGAAACCCATCAGTTACACAACCCAGGGCAACATGGGTTTAGAACAGGTCGCTCCTGTCTGTCTCAACTATTGGACCACTACGACAAGGTCCTAAATGCACTAGAAGACAAAAAGAATGCAGATGTAATATATACAGACTTTGCAAAAGCCTTCGACAAGTGTGACCATGGCGTAATAGCGCACAAAATGCGTGCTAAAGGAATAACAGGAAAAGTCGGTCGATGGATCTATAATTTCCTCACTAACAGAACACAGAGAGTAGTCGTCAACAGAGTAAAGTCCGAGGCAGCTAGGGTGAAAAGCTCTGTTCCACAAGGCACAGTACTCGCTCCCATCTTGTTCCTCATCCTTATATCCGACATAGACAAGGATGTCAGCCACAGCACCGTGTCTTCCTTTGCAGATGACACCCGAATCTGCATGACAGTGTCTTCCATTGCAGACACTGCAAAGCTCCAGGCAGACATCAACCAAATCTTTCAGTGGGCTGCAGAAAACAATATGAAGTTCAACGATGAGAAATTTCAATTACTCAGATATGGTAAACATGAGGAAATTAAATCTTCATCAGAGTACAAAACAAATTCTGGCCACAAAATAGAGCGAAACACCAACGTCAAAGACCTGGGAGTGATCATGTCGGAGGATCTCACCTTCAAGGACCATAACATTGTATCAATCGCATCTGCTAGAAAAATGACAGGATGGATAATGAGAACCTTCAAAACTAGGGAGGCCAAGCCCATGATGACACTCTTCAGGTCACTTGTTCTATCTAGGCTGGAATATTGCTGCACACTAACAGCACCTTTCAAGGCAGGTGAAATTGCCGACCTAGAAAATGTACAGAGAACTTTCACGGCGCGCATAACGGAGATAAAACACCTCAATTATTGGGAGCGCTTGAGGTTCCTAAACCTGTATTCCCTGGAACGCAGGAGGGAGAGATACATGATTATATACACCTGGAAAATCCTAGAGGGACTAGTACCGAACTTGCACACGAAAATCACCCACTACAAAAGCAAAAGACTTGGCAGACGATGCACCATCCCCCCAATGAAAAGCAGGGGTGTCACTAGCACGTTAAGAGACCATACAATAAGTGTCAGGGGCCCGAGACTGTTCAACTGCCTCCCAGCACACATAAGGGGGATTACCAACAGACCCCTGGCAGTCTTCAAGCTGGCACTGGACAAGCACCTAAAGTCAGTTCCGGATCAGCCGGGCTGTGGCTCGTATGTTGGTTTGCGTGCAGCCAGCAGCAACAGCCTGGTTGATCAGGCTCTGATCCACCAGGAGGCCTGGTCTCAGACCGGGCCGCGGGGGCGTTGACCCCCGGAACTCTCTCCAGGTAAACTCCAGGTATCATTATCCTATCAAGATTTACACAGATCATTTACCCTTATTGGCCCTTTTTGCGAATAAGAACCTCTTGGGAAAGCATGCTTGGTGGTCGCTCACGTTCAATGACTACAACCCTGAAATTTGCTATGTCCCAGGTAAGCAAAACGTTGTAGCTGATGTCCTGTCGAGGCATATAGCATTCGTGAGTGTCAGCAACTCGTTCTCTGTTGAGGATCTCGAGAGAGCCCAACGACAGGACCCTGTGTGGTCTCCAGTCCTTCGTTTCCTGACCAAGGACGACGTTGACTTACAGGTCAAGTCTCCCGTTCCACTGAAGGATTTAGTGGTCAACCAAGGAGTACTGTGCCGTGTTGCACAGCTGGTGGACCCCGGCAGAACCATATACCAACTGGTGATACCAGAGTCCATGATACCAGCTACTCTTAGGTTGATTCACGATGTCCCAGGTGTAGCGCACCCCGGGAAGGATCGCAGTATCAAACAGGCATGAATGAAATATTTCTGGCCTAAGATGGCAGCGGACATTGCCAAGCATGTACACCAGTGTGTTGTTTGCCTACAGCACAAGGGTACCATTACAGGTCCTAACCCCATTCTAAAGTATCCCATTATAAAGGAGCCCTGGGAGAGAACTTCTGTCGACCTGTTGACGAACTTCTCGACCTCGGAGAAGGGAAATAAGCACCTGCTTGTAATGGTAGATAACTTGACGCGGTACAGTGGATTAGTACCCATTCCTGATAAAACCGCCGAAACGGTCGCTAGTGCTTTCCGTGAGCATGTTGTTCTTCGTCATACTTGCCCACGTAAAATTCTGTCAGACAATGGGTCTGAGTTTATAAATGGCATAATGCAGGATCTTTGCTCCAGATTCAACATTCACCAAGCGCCAGTAGCTCCACGCCACCCTGCGAGTAATGGTCTTGCTGAACGTACAAATCGCAAAGTCCTGGAGGTGCTCAGGGTAACCGTTAACCCAAGTTGTACTACATGGGATGAGGCTATCCCAGATGTTCAGTGTACATTAAATTCCTCCCTCAACAGCTCGATCGGTGAGACACCTCATTTTGCTTTGTATAGCTATGACAAGCGCTTACCATATGAAATTCTGTTTGCTCCACCTAGACCTACTTATGATACTGATAACCCCAGTGTAGTAAAGATGCGGACAACGCAGCTTGTCTTCCAGCGGGTACGAGAGAACCTTATGAAAGCTACCGATAGGTTCACGTCTGAGCGCAATGCCTGCGCCAAGGAAAGCAAAGTGGAACCAGGTTGCAAAGTTATGTTGCTCAACCCAGTGCAGACCCCAGGTATGCACAAACTTGTCCCAAAATATGTGGGTCCTTACCGTGTCCTACAACAGCTCCGTGGCAATAAGTTCGAGGTGAGGGAGATTGCTACGGGAACTATCAAGGAAGCCCACCTTGATCACATGAAGTATGTGGACCATGTGCAGGCCGAAGCAGAGCTGGAGTCGCGTGCGTTGCAACGCCACAATCAGACCAATGCTAGGGACAACCCGTCTATCCCTACTGTTACGGAAGACGGCCCAGTAAGGCTCCATACTTATGGCCTGCGACCCAGGACAACAGTACATTTCTGTGACATTGATGTACCTACTGACTTGTCTGACTCCTACGCTAGTTATGCTAATTGTTTGCTTGCAGAAATGGGTATAAATGCACACACATTGTATGGCTAGTCGATAATGGAGTCAGGGTGGACAACATCATGTAATTATGTAAATACTTTTAGAAGGCTACCCAGAGTGTAATGAATTCCATGGATATAGTATTATTGTAGGTATGTGCACCCAGTGTTTTTATATAAAAAAAAAAGAGCCTGTATTACGGTCAGGGCAGTGCTGCCCTCTGAGTCACATGTCACACCTTAGGAAATGCTACTGTCAGTCATTGTTTGCAGATGTGAGGGTGCAACAACGTTTGTAGACGAGTGGTCAACTGATGTTCAGCCCTGCGGACAACCTGTATATAGAAGATTTTAGTTCCAGTGCTGACGTCTCCGGACTCTCTCCTCGATGAAACAGCGCGGGCAAACCAGTTTTCTCTTCCCCTGGATGGGAGAGTTTTTTTTTTGCCTGTTGCATTTTTATGTCCATTTTTTATTTACTAGTGAGCGAAAGCCAGTCCCTCTCTGGGGTAGCTAGTGTAAGTAATTCCTTTATACCTGCGGGCCCACCAGTACTGTCACGTCGGGACGACGCGAGGTGCGTGGCCAAGCAAATGTAGACAGCCTGTATTGTCAGAACACACAGCCTAGCCGTCTGCTCTGACTAGTTCATATTTCGCGGCATTTAGGTGCTGCCCTCTGTAGGCTCACCCACGTCAGTGGGAGGCTGAGGCCATCCGCCCTCACTCCTAGGCCGACCGACTTGACAGACACAAGTGCTCCCCCTCCACGGACTGGCTTGCGGTCACTCCCTCACACTGCCCGTTGTGTACTCACTCCTATCCAATTAAAGCCAAACTAGTCCACGGCCGTATCATTGCTACCTACGCTACCTTCATCGGCACTAAACCGCTGTTCAGCAGTAAGAACAGTAATATCACCAGGACTATAACATCCTCACCCATCCTTCAGAGTGCAGGCACTGTACTTCCCACCTCCAGGACTATAACATCCTCACCCATCCTTCAGAGTGCAGGCACTGTACTTCCCACCTCCAGGACTATAACATCCTCACCCATCCTTCAGAGTGCAGGCACTGTACTTCCCACCTCCAGGACTATAACATCCTCACCCATCCTTCAGAGTGCAGGCACTGTACTTCCCACCTCCAGGACTATAACATTCTCACCCATCCTTCAGAGTGCAGGTGCTGTACTTCCCACCTCCAGGACTATAACATCCTCACCCATCCTTCAGAGTGCAGGTGCTGTACTTCCCACCTTCAGGACTCAAGTCCAGCTAACTGGTCTCCCTGAATCCATTTGTAAGTGTTACTTTGCTCACACTCCAACTTACTTATATATATTTTTTTTTATTATCACACTGGCCGATTCCCACCAAGGCAGGGTGGCCCGAAAAAGAAAAACTTTCACCTTCATTCACTCCATCACTGTCTTGCCAGAAGGGTGCTTTACACTACAGTTTTTAAACTGCAACATTAACACCCCTCCTTCAGAGTGCAGGCACTGTACCTCCCATCTCCAGGACTCAAGTCCGGCCTGCCGGTTTCCCTGAACCCCTTCATAAATGTTACTTTGCTCACACTCCAACAGCACGTCAAGTATTAAAAACCATTTGTCTCCATTCACTCCTATCAAACACGCTCACGCATGCCTGCTGGAAGTCCAAGCCCATCGCACAGAAAACCTCCTTTACCCCCTCCCTCCAACCTTTCCTAGGCCGACCCCTACCCCGCCTTCCTTCCACTACAGACTGATACACTCTTGAAGTCACTCTGTTTCGCTCCATTCTCTCTACATGTCCGAACCACCTCAACAACCCTTCCTCAGCCCTCTGGATAACAGTTTTGGTAATCCCGCACCTCCTCCTAACTTCCAAACTATGAATTCTCTGCATTATATTCACACCACACATTGCCCTCAGACATGACATCTCCACTGCCTCCAGCCTTCTCCTCGCTGCAACATTCATCACCCATGCTTCACACCCATATAAGAGCGTTGGTAAAACTATACTCTCATACATTCCCCTCTTTGTCTCCACAGACTCCTAAGTGCACCACTCACCCTTTTCCCCTCATCAATTCTATGATTCACCTCATCTTTCATAGACCCATCCGCTGACACGTCCACTCCCAAATATCTGAATACATTCACCTCCTCCATACTCTCTCCCTCCAATCTGATATTCAATCTTTCATCACCTAATCTTTTTATCCTCATAACCTTACTCTTTCCTGTATTCACTTTTAATTTTCTTCTTTTGCACACCCTACCAAATTCATCCACCAGCCTCTGCAACTTCTCTTCAGAATCTCCCAAGAGCACAGTGTCATCAGCAAAGAGCAACTGTGACAACTCCCACTTTATGTGTGATTCTTTATCTTTTAACTCCACGCCTCTTGCCAAGACCCTCGCATTTACTTCTCTTACAACCCCATCTATAAATATATTAAACAACCACGGTGACATCACACATCCTTGTCTAAGGCCTACTTTTACAGGGAAATAATTTCCCTCTTTCCTACATACTCTAACTTGAGCCTCACTATCCTCGTAAAAACTCTTAACTGCTTTCAGTAACCTACCTCCTACACCATACACCTGCAACATCTGCCACATTGCCCCCTATCCACCCTGTCATATGCCTTTTCCAAATCCATAAATGCCACAAAGACCTCTTTAGCCTTATCTAAATACTGTTCACTTATATGTTTCACTGTAAACACCTGGTCCACACACCCCCTACCTTTCCTAAAGCCTCCTTGTTCATCTGCTATCCTATTAAACCATACCCCCGGCCGGGATTGAACCCGCGGTCATAGAGTCTCAAAACTCCAGCCCGTCGCGCTAACCACTAGACCAGCTAGCCACAATAAGATTCATCCAACTAGGTATATTTCTACACCATAGGAAAGTTAGCACAGGCACCTCTGTGGTCACAGAGGTGCCTGTGCTAACTTTCCTATGGTGTAGAAATATACCTAGTTGGATGAATCTTATTGTGGCTAGCTGGTCTAGTGGTTAGCGCGACGGGCTGGAGTTTTGAGACTCTATGACCGCGGGTTCAATCCCGGCCGGGGGTATGGTTTATTTGCAATCGTGTCATTACGATTTCTTAAGTCATGCTATCCTATTCTCCGTCTTACCCTTAATTCTTTCAATAATAACTCTACCATACACTTTACCAGGTATACTCAACAGACTTATCCCCTTATAATTTTTGCACTCTCTTTTGTCCCCTTTGCCTTTATACAAAGGAACTATGCATGCTCTCTGCCAATCCCTAGGTACCTTACCCTCTTCCATACATTTATTAAATAATTGCACCAACCACTCCAAAACTATATCCCCACCTGCTTTTAACATTTCTATCTTTATCCCAACAATCCCGGCTGCCTTACCCCCTTTCATTTTACCTACTGCCTCACGAACTTCTCCCACACTCACAACTGGCTCTTCCTCACTCCTACAAGATGTTATTCCTCCTTGTCCTATACACGAAATCACAGCTTCCCTATCTTCATCAGCATTTAACAATTCCTCAAAATATTCCCTCCATCTTCCCAATACCTCTAACTCTCCATTTAATAACACTCCTCTCCTATTTTTAACTGACAAATCCATTTGTTCTCTAGGCTTCCTTAACTTGTTAATCTCACTCCAAAACTTTTTCTTGTTTTCAACAAAATTTGTTGATAACATCTCACCCACTCTCTCATTTGCTCTCTTTTTACATTGCTTCACCACTCTCTTAACCTCTCTCTTTTTCTCCAAATACTCTTCCCTCCTTGCATCACTTCTACTTTGTAAAAATTCTCATATGCTAACTTTTTCTCCCTTACTACTCTCTTTACATCATCATTCCACCAATCGCTCCTCTTCCCTCCCGCACCCACTTTCCTGTAACCACAAACTTCTGCTGAACACTCTAACACTACATTTTTAAACCTACCCCATACCTCTTCGACCCCATTGCCTATGCTCTCATTAGCCCATCTATCCTCCAATAGCTGTTTATATCTTACCCTAACTGCCTCCTCTTTTAGTTTATAAACCTTCACCTCTCTCTTCCCTGATGCTTCTATTCTCCTTGTATCCCATCTACCTTTTACTCTCAGTGTAGCTACAACTAGAAAGTGATCTGATATATCTGTGGCCCCTCTATAAACATGTACATCCTGAAGTCTACTCAGCAGTCTTTTATCTACCAATACATAATCCAACAAACTACTGTCATTTTGCCCTACATCATATCTTGTATACTTATTTATCCTCTTTTTCTTAAAATATGTATTACCTATAACTAAACCCCTTTCTATACAAAGTTCAATCAAAGGGCTCCCATTATCATTTACACCTGGCACCCCAAACTTACCTACCACACCCTCTCTAAAAGTTTCTCCTACTTTAGCATTCAGGTCCCCTACCACAATTACTCTCTCACTTGGTTCAAAGGCTCCTATACATTCACTTAACATCTCCCAAAATCTCTCTCTCTCCTCTGCATTCCTCTCTTCTCCAGGTGCATACACGCTTATTATGACCCACTTTTCGCATCCAACCTTTACTTTAATCCACATAATTCTTGAATTTACACATTCATATTCTCTTTTCTCCTTCCATAACTGACCCTTCAACATTACTGCTACCCCTTCCTTTGCTCTAACTCTCTCAGATACTCCAGATTTAATCCCATTTATTTCCCCCCACCGAAACTCCCCTACCCCCTTCAGCTTTGTTTTGCTTAAGGCCAGGACATCCAACTTCTTTTCATTCATAACATCAGCAATCATCTGTTTCTTGTCATCCGCACTACATCCACGCACATTCAAGCATCCCAGTTTTATAAAGTTTTTCTTCTTCTCTTTTTTAGTAAATGTCTACAGGAGAAGGGGTTACTAGCCCATTGCTCCCAGCATTTTAGCCGCCTCATACGACACGCATGGCTTACAGAGGAAAGATTCTTTTCCACTTCCCCATGGACAATAGAAGAAATAAAGAAGAACAAGAGCTATTTAGAAAAAGGAGAAAAACCTAGATGTATGTATATATATATGCATGTGCGTGTCTGTGAAGTGTGACCAAAGTGTAAGTAGGAGTAGCAAGATATCCCTGTTATCTAGCGTGTTTATGAGACAGAAAAAGAAGCTAGCAATCCTACCATCATGCAAAACAGTTACAGGTTTCTGTTTCACAGTCATCTGGCAGGACGGTAGTACTTCCCTGGGTGGTTGCTGTCTACCAACCTACTATATATTTATGGATATTAAAGGTATACAAACAACAAATTAAGACATTTCAAATGCAATGAACAAGCAAACAACAATTCTACAGTAACTTGTGTTAAAATATTACATCATGAAATAACAATACTGAAAAAAGATCAAACACTACTGTAAGTTCTATTCAATCAGAATAATATACTGAGAAAGGATCAAACTCTACTGTTCTATTAGAAAATGATCAGACTAATATATTGAGGAAAGATCAAAATAAGCCTGTGTTAGAATCTACTGAAAAGTGAGCTTAACCCTTTGACTGTTTCCGACGTATAAATACGTCTTACGAGCCAATGTTTCTGACGTATTTATACGCACAAATTCTAGCGGCTTCAAATCGCGCGCCAAAGGCCTGGTAGGCCTACACGGGAGAGAATGGGTCTCAGTGGTCGGTGTGCACCCTGTGAAAAAAATCTGGGACCTAGCGGTGCATTGTGGGAACGCCATGTTGTCAGTCCATTTTCACCATGCCTCTCGGTAAGAAGTTCCTCACTCCTCGGCGGATTGGAGGTCTTTTGTTCCCAAGTGATAGCTCTAACAGCGATGAAAATGTCAGTGACAGTGAATTCAAGGGTTTTCAAGTGAGTGTTACCGAAAAAAGTGCCCAGGATAACGTAAATAGTGACGAAAACCCAGATGACCCACAACCTTCGACCTCTGGTGCTGTGCCGGCTTGTTCACATTCACCTTCGCCTGTACCAGGACGAAAGAGGAAACTATTTGGTCGTGTACAACACCCTGATGATAGCAGTGATAGTGATAGTGATTTCAAGGTCATTGAAAGCAGTTCTAGTGACAGTGAGAGTGAATATTCCCCAGTGAAGCGCCAGTATGTACGACGTAGCATGCGGTCTGGTAGTGTTTCATATGTTGTTCCAAGGGGAAGGAGAAACTCTGGGAGCACATCCCGTGGCCCAACACCACGACCTGATAGTGAAGATGACGATATTGTAACGATGGGTATGAATGGTGACAGTGAGGGAGGAGGCAGTGGTGGTGATAGTGAGGGTGGCACGGCCCATGTGGCACCATCACCGGGCCACGCTACTAGCCACGCGGCTGACTCAGCAGAACAACCAGCCTCACCCTACCCCACACTGCCACAACCTGCACCACCACAACCTGCACAGCCACAACCACGGTACAATATCCAGACCCCACCAGCAGACCGCATCTGGGATTGGCAGGACGGTGACGAGTTTGTTCCCAGTCCCCATGACTTTGATGAAACACAAAGTGGAATAAAGCCATCTTGTCCACTTGGGAACAATGCCAGTGAACTGGACTGCTTTGAGTTATTCTTCGATGAACCCCTGATGGACATCATTGTCAGGGAAACCAACACATACTGTGAATACACCATGGCAAATACAATTCTCTCACCAAAATCACGGCTACACAAGTGGAAGGAGACAACTGTGGCAGAGATGTACCTGTTTTTTGCCACAATAATGCTTATGCCACATGTGTATAAGCACACTGTCACCACATACTGGACAACAGATCGCCTGATTTCAACTCCAGGTTTTAGTGACATTATAGGTGTCAATCGTTTCCTGATACTGTTGCGTATGTTACACTTTTCAGACAAAACCAGGCCTGACAGAAGCGACAGGTTATATAAGATAAGAAATGTGTTTATGTACCTGAAACAAAAGTGCTGCATGTATTTTTATCCCTTCAGGAAGCTTGTTATTGATGAGTCCTTGATTTTATTCAAAGGAAGACTCTCATTCAAGCAATATATACCAAGCAAGAGGAAACGCTTTGGTATAAAGCTATTTGTACTGTGTGATTGCAGAAGTGGTCTTGTTTTAGATATTATTGTGTACACTGGCAGTAATACTTTGAGAGATACCATGAAGTTATTGGGTATCTCTGGTGATGTGGTTCGAACAATGATGGAACCATATCTTGGTAAGGGGCATATGTTATTTACTGATAACTGGTACACAAGCCCCTTACTCAGTGATTTCTTGCGAGTGAACTTGACAGACGTGTGTGGCACAGTGCGTGGTAATCGCAAACATATGCCAAGGTTCGACGCTGGCACTCGCAGAGGTGAGGTGCAAGCCTTTGCTGCCAATGACATCATGGCATTTCGGTGGCATGACAAACGTGATGTCACATTGTTGACATCAGTTCACACAAACGAAATGGTACCCAGTGGCAGGGACAACAGAGAGACCAATGAACCCATTCTAAAGCCTGCAGCTGTCATGGACTACAACCTCAATATGCGCTTAGTGGACAAATGTGACATGCAGATTGGGTTTGCAGACTGTGTACGCAAGAGTTATAAGTGGTATATCAAACTTTTTTTCCATCTTGTTGATATCTCTATGCTAAATGCTTATAACATATACAAGTTGAAGACCAACAAAACACCAAAATATGGTGAATTTTGCCTGTCAGTAATCAGACAAATAATTGCAAAGTACAAAGGAGCAACTCCTGCAATAGACCAGCGCCCACAGACGTCATCTCGTTTGAGGCCTGGTGATCACTACCCCATACAACTGCCTCCTACTACTGCCAAGAAAAACGCTCAGAAGAGGTGTTATGTATGTATGCATACCACAAAACGCCCACAAACACGCAGAGACACTCGTTTTATGTGTGAGGAGTGTGAAGTGCCCCTCTGCATATACCCATGTTTCAAAGAGTTCCACAAGCTGCAGCAGTTCTAGGAACGTGCTTAGTGACTGTACATATGTATATATATTATGGAACAATAGTAATAAACATTGTTTTGTATTGTTTGTTTGTGTAAACAAAGTGTATACACAAACTAATAGTGATAAAGTTTGTTCTGTTATTGTGTTGTAAATAATGAGTGTATATTTGAACAATGCACCTTACATTGGTCTCACAGGCCACATAAGTTACCTGGAAAAGAAAAATATTGAAAAATGCAAGAAACCTTTGAATTAGAGTAAATAAAAGAATACCGGGTGGGCGGCAGTCGCCGCTGTTGCCATACGCACGTCGATTTCTGCAAACTTTGCGGCTCTATATCTTGGTAAGTACTGATGGCAAAAATTTTTTTTTAGGCTTAAAACACTAGTAAAAATATTCCTAACATTTTCATAAGAAAAAATAATTTTTTTTTTTTCGAATATTTGGCGACATAGAATGACAGTTTCAGAGAGGGCCCTGAAACAGTCAAAGGGTTAATATGATAGTTTAGAGAGAGGATAGAAGATGACTGGGGTAGGGTAGGTACTGACCTAGGATACCTCCCAGCAGCATGCCGAAGGAGCGAGCAGTGAAGGTATGGAATGCTGTGTCCAGTGGTACCCCGATACCCACCTCCAGTCTTATCAACGGTCCACCGCTCACTGACACACACAGTCCCTGAACACATGCAATGCTTTTTATTACTGGTCTAGTATGTATGTACACACACACACACACACACACACACACACACACACACACACACACACACACACACACACACACACACACACACACACACACACACACATTCACACACACACTCACACACTCACACTCACACTCATATAAAGCACTTCTATACAGAGCAATTTTTTGCAAATCAACTGGAAAAGTTGATCATAATAGAGCAGGAAGTACTGTGAAATTCTATCCACATGCTCTTCAGTTTCAGACATACTTTTTCCAATCTTACAAAAAAAAAAAAAAAAAAAGGAGCACTATACAGCATACTCAATTCCTTACATAAATTCTTCACATAATTTTTAAATCAATTCCACATACAACAGATGACACACTCACCAACGCCACAAAAGCAGTGCAGAGAAAAACGGTTCTTATGAAGAGCATGAAGGTGGGCAAAAAGCCCACGGTGGATTGTTGCCGCGACCGCGGCATCTTGCCACCCAGCAAGCCGGCTTCATCAAAGACAATGTCCTCCTCAAAGGGATCGTTGTCTTCTGGGTGGTCGGCCATGGCAACCCACCGTCTAAACTGTCGGTAAATTGTGAAGTGGACCAGAGGCGATGATGCTCCAATGTGACACTAATCTGTAAACAAAATTATTATAATTATTATTATATTATTATTATGCATAGAATTAAATGTGCAAACAAAAGAAAATGTCACAAATACACAGCTTTAAGAAGAGGTATGACAAGGCTCCTGAAGCCAGGAGTGGACCTAGTAGAGACCAGTGGAGAGGCAGGGTCAGGTGTGACTTAACCCCTGCAACCACACAGGTGAGTACATATACAGTGGACACCCAGTTCACGTTATTAATCCGTTCCTGAGAGCTCATCGTAAAGCAAAATTATCGGAAAGCGAATCAATTTTCCCCATAAGAAATAATGGAAATCAAATTAATCCGTGTAAGACACCCAAAAGTATGAAAAAAAAACTTTTACCACATGAAATATTAAGTTTAATGCAATAGAATAATTACAATAACAATAATAACAATAGAATAATCATAATAGAATAATTGACACTTACCTTTAATGAAGATCTGGTGATGATTGATGGGATGGGAAGAGGGGAGAGTGTCGAAGTTTTTAATGTTTAGAAGGGGAATCCCCCTCCATTAGGACTTGAGGTAGCAAGTCCTTTTCTGGGGTTACTTCCCTTCTTTTAATGCCACTAGGACCAGCTTGAGAGTCACTGGACTTCTGTCACACAACATATCTTGAATTCAACTCCTTGAATTCATGCACATATTTTTCAGCTGCTTTTTGGTCTGAACTGGCAGCCTCACCATGCCTAATCACACTATGTATGCCACTACGATTCTTAAATCTTTCAAACCAACCTTTGCTGGCCTTAAATTCACTCACATCACCATTAGTTGCAGGCATTTTTCTAATTAGATCCTCATGCAACTGCCTAGCCTTTTCACAAATGATCGCTTGAGAGATGCTATCTCCTGCTATCTGTTTTTCATTTATCCACACCAATAACAGTCTCTCAACATTTTCTAACACTTGCGATCGCTGTTTTGTAATCACAGTTGCACCTTTTGCAAGAAGAGCTTCCTTGATTGCCGTTTTCCTGCTCACTATAGTAGAGATGGTTGACTGGAATTTACTATACAACTTGGCCAGGTCCAACACACGCACTCCACTTTCATACTTTGCAATTATCTCTTTCTTCATTTCAATAGTCATTAGCACCCTTGAATTCGATGGGTTGGCACTAGAAGCTTTCTTGGGGCCCATGGTGACTTATTTTGCAGAAACAAGCACCAAAAACAGTGATAATATGGATAATATGGAATGTACCGAATGTATCCTTAGATGCGCGCACACTGGTTGGCTTGTAAACACTGGCACACATGGGGCAGTTCAGGCCACACGTGGACACGTCTCGTACGAATCGCTTCGCATACCGGGTTTTGTAACGGGAACCGAGGCAAATTTTTTTTCTATATAATGCTTCGGATACTGGATTTATCAGATACCGATGACTTTGCGAACTGGGGGTCCACTGTACAGTGGTACCTCGGTGTATACGTCCGCTTTGGGATAAGTCCAACTTGGTATATGTCTTGTTTGGATGTGAAAATTTTTGCTTAGTATATGACCTTTGTTTGGAATACGACTCACGTGCTAGAACTTGTATGGGTCAAAATGAGTCATGACACTGCGTACTACCCTTGTTTACCTCTCTCTCGAGACAAAGCCACGACTGCCCACTAGTGTCAGTACGCCCGTTGCTACCATTCAGTGAACAATCTGCGCTGTGACTCTCAGTGAATTTTCACATGATTTTATGTTTTTTGTATAAATTTTTAGAAAATTCATTAACCATGAGTTCTAATTAAGTTAATGAGAAGAACCAAGCAATAAAGAAAATGGTTAGGATCACCATGGAGGTGAAAAAGAGATTGTTGAAAAGTATGGAGGTGGCATGCGTATCCGGGTCTTGGCTGCTGCATACCATATGCCAAGAACAACGGTATCTATGATTGTGAAAAACAAAGATACAGTGGACCCCCGCATAACGATTACCTCCGAATGCGACCAATTATGTAAGTGTATTTATGTAAGCGCGTTTGTACGTGTATGTTTGGAGGTCTGAAATGGACTAATCTACTTCACAATATTTCTTATGGGAACAAATTCGGTCAGTACTGGCACCTGAACATACTTCTGGAGTGAAAAAATATCGTTAACCAGGGGTCCACTGTATTATTAAATCAGCTAACATTGTGAAGGGGGTGGAGTACTGATAGTGGTGGGTGAAGTAGTGATGGTGGTGGGTGAAGTAGTGATGGTGGTGGGTGAAGTAGTGATGGTGGTGGGTGGAGTAGTAATGGTGGTGGGTGGAGTAGTAATGGTGGTGGGTGGAGTAGTGAAGGTGGTGGGTGCAGTATCCAATATTTATAAATACATTTTTCTTATTTAAAACAAAAAAAATGGGGTGGTTTTTCTGGGGGCTGGAATGGATTAATGGCATTTCAGTTAATTTCAATGAGGAAAATTTATTTGATATATGAGCAAACTGAGTTATAAGCTAGGTCAGAGAACAAAATAAAATTGTAAGTCAAGGTACCACTGTATACCTATGATAAAGTTTAACTGATAAATTATGCAAAACAAGTCTAGAATTAGCACTTTTTCAGTAATGGGAAGCACTTCACAGCTTCTCTGCCACCATCACTACTTTTGCACTCTGTGGCCATTAAGCAAAATTAAGGGCTATTCTCGGAAAATGGTGAACCAAGGATAACTGAAATAGCAGATACTGTATCCACAGAAACAGGGGTTCTACTGTATTATGCAGCTTTTACAGACTAATATAGGCATATTACTTTTTATTTCCAGTATAAAAATACAGTGGATGAGCATAGTTCAGGCTTCAGGGCCGTTGATCCCTGGAACACCCTCCAGGGATACTCCAGTCTAGCTATTCTTGGGTTATCCCAGGTTCTCTACACATATGTTGCTATGTATGATAATCTATGTAACTGTATTTGTGTATACTTGAATAAACTTACTTATTTACTTACTTACTGAATACAGTGTTGTTAATGACTTATCCAACTTATGAACTGAAAAACCTGTGGGTAAAATTTGATTGTGTTCTTCAAACCGTTAGTCACCTGGGTGACTAACTCTCCCCTGGATTATCCTGAGTGACTAACCCTCCCCTGGATTATCCTGGGTGACTAACTCTCCCCTGGATTATCCTGGGTGACTAACTCTCCCCTGGATTATCCTGGGTGACTAACTCTCCCCTGGATTATCCTGGGTAACTAAGGTCACTGGTCCTGCCTCTGGTTATACCTCATCCTGCCTCCACTACATCACTTCCCAGACTATTCCACTCTCCCCTGGATTATCCTGGGTGACTAACTCTCCCCTGGATTATCCTGGGGTGACTAACCCTCCCCTGGGTTATCCTGGGGTGACTAACCCTCCCCTGGGTTATGTTGGGGTGACTAACCCTCCCCCTGGGTTATCCTGGGTGACTAACCCTCCCCTGGGTTATCCTGGGTGACTAACCCTCCCCTGGGTTATCCTAGGGTGACTAACCCTCCTTTGAGTTATCCTGGGTGACTAACCCTCCCGTGGATTATTCTGGGTAGATAACCCTCCCCTGGGTTATCCTGGGTGATTAATCCTCCCCTGGGTTATCCTGGATGACTAAACTTCCCCTGGTTTATCCTGGGATGACTAACCCTCCCCTGGGTTATCCTAAGTGAATAACCCACCCCTGGGTTATCCTTGATGACTAATCAACCCTGGGTTATCCTAGGTGACTAACTCTCCCCTGGGTTATCTTATCTGAATAACCCTTCTGTGGTTATCCCGGGTGACTAATCCTCCCCTGGTTTATCCTGGAGTGACTAACCTTCCCTTGGTTTATCCTGGGGTGACTAACCAACCCTGGGTTATCCAAGGTGACTAATCTTCCCTGGGTTATCCTGGGTGACTAATCCTCCCCTGAGTTATCCTAGGTGAACTATCACTGCAGCTCACCAACACACAGTGACCAGGAGCTGTGACTCGACCCCTGCAACCACAAACAGATAAGTACAAATAGGTAAGCACTAGCATTGCGGTGATGTTGCTCCTCCTTCATAACACTGAACTTCGTGTTGCTCTCCCGCCAGACCGATCTATCACAGTCTTGGAATGCATTGCTTGCTTGATGGGGTTTCAAGCCTGTCTACTCCACAAGAGTCATTAAGACAATGTGTAACCTTTTCACCGGCAGACTTAACTATTCTCAAGGAACTGAAGAAAAACTGTTGAACTGGAGAAAATAAATTATGGAACTGGAGAAAATAAATTATGGAACCAGAGAAAATAAATTATGGAACCAGAGAAAATAAATTATGCAACTGGAGAAATTAAATTATGGAACTGGAGAAAATAAATTATGGAACTGGAGAAAAATTATGGAACTCAACAAAATAAATTATGGAACTGAAGGAAATAAATTCATGTAACACACCTCAATATAACAATCTTCAGAAATACAGAAATTCCACTGGGTAGACTGATTTGTAAACAGTAGACAGAGTTTATTGGTGGTACAACTGTTCATTATTATTACTACAACCCCAGTAAAACATCATTATCCACCACAACTGCCACAACAATCAGACATCCGCTACCTAGCAATTAGTCCGTTATACACAGAGTTTACTGTACGTTCATTCCCTGTAGACTATATGCCAGCATTAACTATGTAAAAACTTTAAATGAATATTCTCAGTGTCATGAGCCTATGTAAAATATTATAAACAATATATATTACTTACTATCTATAACCCTCCCAAACCAGTAATTCTCTCCATTACACTTATTAAAGCCATATACAGTGGATCCTCCCTTTTTGTTGATCTCCGTTATCGCCGATTTCCATTTTCGCCGACTCTTTTTTTGTCAAAATACTGGTTCCGTTTTCATCGATTTCCTCCAATTTTGTCGATGGTACGGAACCAGTCCAGTGCCCAGCATGCAGACAAAGCCGCCTCTCACACGCATTCTCAGGCAGTGTCATGTTTCTCGGTGAGTGAACATATCCTGTGAGGTCATACGAAACATTTCGTAATAATCCATTGTTTTTGGCACTTGTTCATTGTGTGTGACTGCTAAATAAGCCACCATGGCCCCAAAGAAAGCTCCTAGTGCCAGTCCTTTGGTAAAAAAAAGTGAAGAACAACGTAGAAATGAAAAATAAATCACTCAAATACAGGAGGGCCCCACTTATACGGCAGGTTAGGTTCCAGGCTACCGCTGTAAAGCGGAAATCGCCGTAAAGTGGAACACCCTTTTTTTCCACTTATAAATGCATACAAACACTAGATAACAAGTTTACACTAACATATATTAAGTTAGCAATAGAACCAGGCATCAAAAAACAATAAAAAAGTACAATACACACATAGTGCACTCATTACTTACCTTAAAATATTTATAGTCTTAATCTAGGGTGAGACAAGTAGTATTTATTGTAAGAAATCAAGTGTGGTACGTATGGTAATAGCCAGGCTACCTTACCAGGCCACCCCACCCACACATACTATTCTATGATATTTAAGCATCCCAGAGCGATAAAATGTATATACAGTTCACTCATTACTTACCTTAAAATATTTGTAGTCTTAATGTAGGGTCAGGAGTAAGTAAATGAGATAAAACGAATAAATGAGAGAGAGAAAGAATGAGTACATGAGAGGGGGCAGGCGCAGAGTTATGTAAACAAACCAGGCGAAGGTAAGTTTTGTAAACAAACGAAGTGTACACATCTGATTTGTGTACAAGTTACATTGTGTACAGGTTGTCTCTACATTGATACGGTAGAATTAATAAAGAAGAACACTCCCATTCTCATGTAACATCATTTTGAGAAGAAATGAAGCTCTGAGTGAAGGCAATGGAAATAAGTCACACTGACTTTTTTGGGTTATCCTAGGTTCTCTACACGTATGTTGTTATGTATGATAATCTATGTAACTGTATTTGTGTATACCTGAATAAACTTACTTACATACATACGAAAGGAATAATTTTCTACAGTTACCCCCAGTAACACATTTTCTCTTATGTTAGATTAGAGAAAATGTTATTCTTGCCGTCACTTGTACAAGTTATGTGGCTCCCACATCTTATATTTATGTTTATTTATTCTATTGTGGGGTGTATTTATCATCTTTTTATGTTATGTATCGTGTTTATTATATAATTTAAAAAAAAATATCATGGATGGATTAATGAAAATGTGTATATTAACGTAATATACGACATTTAATGAGACTCGGTGAGTATTGTTATTATCATTTCTAATATGGCGTCACTTGTGCAAGTCGTCTGCTACCACATCTCACATTTATGTTTATTTATTCTACTGTGGGGTGTATTTATCTTATTTATATGTTATGCATCGTGTTTATTATATAATTTTGAAAAAAATATCATGGATGGATTAATGAAAATGTGTATATTACCGTAATATACGACATTTAATGAGACTCGGTGAGTATTGTTATTATTATCATTTCTAATATGGCGTCACTTGTGCAAGTCGTCTGCTACCACATCTCACATTTATGTTTATTTATTCTACTGTGGGGTGTATTTATCTTATTTATATGTTATGCATCGTGTTTATTATATAATTTTGAAAAAAATATCATGGATGGATTAATGAAAATGTGTATATTAACGTAATATACGACATTTAAATGACTCGATGATTATTATTATCATTACTAATATGACGTCTGGAGACATAAGACACTTACCAATTTTAATGTGTACCTGCATGCCAGCACAGTATGTAAGTTTATTTAGGTACAGGTATACATAAGTATAGTTATCAGAGTATATATAAAATATGAAATAACTTTTAAAAACATTTGAAATTTTGGAGTTTCCAGACAAAATGGAGAGACTTGGTGCTTACTGAGCTAATGGAGAATGTAAACAAACAGGGTGGGGCACGGTGACCGTATTAGAAAGTCAGGTGGGGGGAGCCGTATAGCGAGTTTTGGTCATAATTTGAAATGTCCGTATTAGCGGAACGCCGTAAAGTGAAACGCCGTAAAGCGGGGCCTTCCTGTATATGATAGTGGCATAAACATTGCCGAACTCGGCAGGATGTACAGGAAGGCGCCATTAACCATCAGCTCCATTGTGGTGAAGAGAAAAGAAATCATGGAAGATGATGTTACAAAAGGGGTGGATGCAATAACAAAACAGAGATCTCAAACAAATTTCATGGAGCAGCTCAATCAACATAACCTGAATCAGCATGGTTTTAGAGCAGGACGATCATGTCTGTCACAGCTGCTGAACCATTGTGACAGAATTATGGAGGCACTGGAAGACGACCAAAACGCAGATGTGATTTACACAGATTTTGCAAAGGCGTTTGACAAATGCGATCATGGAGTGATAGCGCACAAAATGAAGGCCATGGGCATTACGGGGAAGGTAGGCAGATGGATTTTCGGTTTCCTAACACACAGAACACAAAAAGTAGTAGCGAACAGGGCAAGATCCAGCATCAGCGAGGTTAAAAGCTCAGTGCCCCAAGGCATTGTCCTGGCACCTCTGTTGTTCCTCATCCTCATAGCAGACAGACAAAAACACCCGGCACACTTTTGTATCATCATTTGCAGATGACACTAAAATAAGCATGAAAGTCAGCACGGTAGAGGACACTGAAAAAGTACAGGAAGACATAAACAGGCTTTTCCAGTGGGCAGTGGAAAACAACATGATGTTCAATGGTGGTAAGTTCCAGCTGCTTAGGTATGGAAAGAATGAAGAACTCAAAAGGAGCACTATATACAAAACTCAAGAGGGTCACCAAATATGTAAGGAACATGTAAAAGACCTGGGAATAATTATGTCAGCCGACCTTTCTTTTAAAGACCATAACAAGACAAAGATCACAACAGCCAGGAAAATGACTGGGTGGGTATTGAGAACTTTCAAAACAAGGGAAATAATGCCGATGGTGACACACTTCAAATCGCTAGTGCTCCCTCACTTAGAATATTGCTCAGTGCTGACAGCCCCGTTCAGGGCAGGAGAAATATCGGAGCTGGAACAAATACAGATCGTTTATGGCTCACATTGAGCCAGTAAACCACCTAAACTACTGGGAACACCTGCAAGTCTTGAACATGTACTCATTGGAGCGGAGGAGAGAGAGGTACATGATAATATATACCTGGAAAGTACTCGAGGGCTTGGTCCCAAATCTGCACACTGCCATAACAACATACTGGAGTGAGAGATATGGGAGGAAGTGTAAAATAAACCCAGTGAGGAGCAGGGGTGCGGTGGGGACAATAAGGGAACACTGTATCAACATCCGAGGTCCCAGACTTTTCAACATCTTACCAGAAGATATCAGAAACACTGCTGGAACAAGTGTTGAAGCCTTCAAGAGGAAACTAGACAAGTATCTTCACCAGGTGCCAGATCAACCAGGCTGTGGTGGATATGTGGGGCAGCAGGCCTCCAGCAGCAACAGCCTGGTTGACCAGGCAAGCACCAGACGAGCCTGGCCCATGGCCGGGCTCAGAGAGTAAATATAGTCTTGAAATTCTTCAAAGGTATATCAAAGGTAATTGAAGCTGTGGAGAAAATGTTGTTGGTGTGAATCAACGAGAAACAGTTAGCAGGAGATAGTGTTGTGTAGTCGATAATTTGTGAAAAGGCAAGGAAGTTGCATGACAATCTTGTAAAGAAAATGCCTGCAACAAGTGCTGATGTTGGTGAATTTAAGGCTAGCAAAAGCTGGTTCGAAAAATTCAAGAAGCAAAGTGGCACACACAGTGTTAAGAACATAAGAAAGGAGGAACACTGCAGCAGGCCTGTTGGCCCATTCTAGGCAGGTCCTTAACAATCCATCCCACTAATAGGATATTTGCCCAACCCAACTTTCAGTGCTACCCAAGAAACAAGCCCTGATAATTCCATTCACTCATGTGCACGTCCCACTCAAATCCAACCCCCTCACTCGTGTATTTATCCAACCTAAATTTGAAACTACCCAAGGTACTAGCTTCAATATAACTATTAGGCAGACTGTTCCACTCATCAACTACCCTATTTCCTAACCAATACTTTCCTATAACCTTCCTAAATCTAAACTTATCTAATTTGAATCCATTATTGCATGTTCTCTCTTCTCTGTAGATGAATGGTTCATAGATTAATGGTTCAAAGAACCGACACATTGTTAAATTAGACACATGTGCAACTCTTGGGTATCTTTATTGAGGAAACGTTTTGCCACACAGTGGCTTCATCAGTCCATACAAAGGATAAACTTGAAGAACAGTACAATAAAGATACCCAGATGTTGCACATGTGTCTTAATTTCATCTTCTTGTGTGGAAATGCCAATGGAGATTTGAAAGTGAAGCCTTTACTGGTGTATCACTCTGAAAATCCCAGTGTTTTTAAGAAAAACAGTGTCATCAAGAGTAAATTGTGTGTGATATGGAAGGCTAACAGTAGGGTATGGGTTCAAGGAAATTTTCCTGGAATGGTTCAATGAAGTGTTTAGCCCAAGTGTGAAGAAATATCTCCTGGATAATAAATTGCCACTCCAGTGCCTCTTGTCGATGGACAATGCTCCTGCTCATCCTCCAGGTAGGTCTAGTCACAATCATGACAAGTTACAAAGGTATTTACAGATTACAGAGGTACACAATGGGTCCAGGGACCGGGCTCCGAAGTTTTGATGGACCCTGGAGTTCATTACCTTTGTAAATTGTGAGTTCATTACCTTTGTAAATTGTGAATTCATTACCTCTGTAACTTGCTCAGCTATCAAAACTTTGAGGCCCAGTCCCTGGACCCATTATGTACCTCTGTAATCTTTTGACTACCGCCCACAGGATGGGTATGGGGTGCATAATAAACATATTAAACTAACTAAAACTCATCCTCCAGACTTCAAAGACCAACTGTCTATGGAATTCAGTTCTGTAATAGCGAGTTCTTGCCTCCTAACACTACTCCTCTTATCCAGCCCATGGACCAGCAGATCATTGCAAACTTCAAAAAACTGTATACCAGAGCAGTGTTTCAAAGGTGCTTTGGCATAACCTCAGATTCTCCATTGACCCTAAGAGAGTTCTGGAGGGATTACTTCAATATCTTCCACTGCATAAACCTAACAGATAAGGCTTGGCAGGGAGTGACTTCCAGGACGATGAACTCTGCTTGGAAAAAAATTGTGACCAGATTGTATCCAAAAGAAAGATTTTGAAGGGTTTGAGTCTTACCCTGTTGACCCTACACCTGTTATGCAATCAATTGTGGCATTGGGGAATTCCATGGGGTTGGATGTGAGTGGCAAGGATGTGGAAGAGTTGGTGGAGGACCACAATTAACCCTTTGAGGGTCGACAGGCCCTCTCCGAAACTCGTTCTCAGGGTCGGCCAAATTTCAAAAAAAAAAAAAAATTATTTTTTCTTATGAAAAAATAGTTTTTTTTTCTAAACATTATAGGCTAAACAAAAAAATTTTAACGTCAATACTTACCGAGATATGGAGGCGTGAAATTTGCCAAAATTGAACAACATATGGTAACATCGCCGACTGCCGTCACCCGGTATTTTTCTATTTACTTTTTTATGTACTATTTTCAATTATTTTTCAATTTTTCTTTTTCTAAGTAACTTTTATGGCCTCTGAGGCCAACATGATCAGTATTTTGTAAGTTATTTCTTTTTCAATACTACACAATAAGGGCGTAAACACTGTTGTCATTATTTTGTTTACAGAAAATATTTACACAAACAAACGATATGAAATGTTTTTTATTACTATTTTTCTATATTTTATATACACATATACAGTCACAGGGAATGTTTCTAGAAGTTCTGAAGCCTGTGGAACTCTTTGAAACATGGTGTCATGCACAGTGGAGTTTTGCACTCCTCACACATAAAACGAGTGTCTCTGCGTTGTTGTGTGCGTTTTTTTTGTATGTGCACAGACGTAACACCTCTTCTGAGCCTTTTTCTTCAAAGCAGTAGCAGGCAGTTTTACCAGGAAGTGATCACCATGCTTCAGACGAGCAGGTAGTTGTTGATAATTTGGTGGGCGGTCAATTGCAGGTGCTGTTCCTTGGTACTTGAATACTATTTGTTTGATGACAGACATACAGAATTCGCCGTACTGTGGTTTGTTTCTGGTGCTCATCTTATACATATTATAAGCATTGAGCATGGAAATGTCCAGAAGATGGAAAAACAGTTTGATGTACCACTTATAACTCTTGCGAACACAATCAGCAAACCCAATCTGCATGTCACATTTGTCCACTGAACGCATGTTGAAGGCGTAATCAATCACAGCTGCAGGTTTTAGAATGGGTTCATTTCTCTCTCTATGCTGCCTGCCACTGTCTGCCATTTCATTAGGGTGAATTGATGACAACAGTGTGACATCTCGTTTGTCATGCCACCGAAATGCCATGATGTCATTGGCAGCAAACGCCTGCACCTCACCTCTACGAGTGCCAGCGTCAAACCTGGGCATATGTTTCCGATTTGCATGCACTGTGCCACACACATCTGTCATGTTCACTCGCAAAAAATCACTGAGTGAGGGGCTTGTGTACCAGTTATCTGTATATAATATATGCCCCTTACCAAGGTATGGTTCTATCATTGTTCGAACCACATCACCTGAGATGCCCAATAACTTCCTGGTATTTTGCAATGTATAACTTCCAGTGTACACAATAATATCCAATACCAGACCACTGTAACAATCACAAAGCACAAACAACTTTATACCAAAGCGTTTCCTCTTGCTTGGTATGTACTGCTTGAAAGAGAGTCTTCCTTTGAACAGAATCAAAGACTCGTCAATTACAAGCTTCCTGAAGGGATAAAAATGCGTACTGAATTTCTGTTTCAGATACACAAACACATTCCTAATCTTATATAACCTGTCAGTTCTGTCAGGCCTGGTTTTATCTGAGAAGTGAAGCATACGTAACATTAGCACAAATCGATTCACTGGCATTATATCACTGAAACCTGGTGTTGCAATCAGGGGGTCTGTTGACCAGTATGATTTCACTTTGTACTTATACACATGTGGCATAAGCATTATTGTGGCAAAGAAAAGATACATCTCAGCCACAATTGCTCCTTCCACTGGTGTAGACGTGATTTTGGTGAAAGTAATGTGTTTGCCATGGTGTACTTGTAGTATGTGTTGCTTTCCATGACAATACTTTTCATCAGTGGTTCGTCAAAGAATAACTCGAAACATTCCAGTTCAGTGGCATTGTTCCCAAGTGCACAAGATGGCCGTATTCCACTTTGGCTGCCATCAAACTGGTGGGGATTTGGAACAAAATTGACAGCTTCCTGCCAATCCCAGGTGCGGTCTGCTGGTGGGTACTGGACAATGACAGGTGGTTGTGGTTGTGGAGGTTGTGGTTGTGGAGGCTGGTGTGGTGGGTGAGTGGGGGATGGTGGCCTTTGTTCTAGATCAGCTGAGGCAGCGGCGTGGGTGGCAGCGTGGGTGGCAGCATGGCCCACTGCTGGTGCCTCACCGCCGGCACCACTACCACCACGCACATTTTCCATCCCAATTGCAACAGTATCTTCGTCATTTTCACTGTCTGTTCCTGTTGTACAGCCACGGGATGTACTCCGAGATACACTCCTTCCCCTTGGTATAACATATGGCACACTACCAGAGCGCATATATCGTCGTATATACTGACACTTCACTGGGGAATATTGCACTTCACTATCACTACTGGAACTAGTTTGAAGAGTTTGTAGTTCATATTCACTATCACTATCATCACCCATGCTCTCATCTGAGTCTGGGATTTGGGAAAATAGAAGTTTCCTCTTGGGTTCTGGAACAACTGAACATGAACAAGAGGGCCCAGCACCAGAGGTGGAAGGCTGAGGGTCGTCTGGGTTTTCCTCACTATTACCGATATTATGGTCATTAGTTTCGGTCAAAACCTCACTAAAACCATGAAACTCATCTTCACTGGCACTTCCATCACTATTAGAACTGTCACTGGGGAACAAAAGTGTCCCAATTCTCCGAGGAGTGAGGACCTTCTTACCGCGAGGCATGGTGGACATTGTTTACTAAGAGGGCATTCCCACAATGCACCACTGGGTCCCAGATTTTTTTTCTACCGCGCACACCGACCACGCAGACCCATTCTCTCACACCTAGGCCTACCAGCCTTTTCGCGCGAGATTTGAGGCCGCTAGAATTTATGCGTACTAGTACGTCAAAAACCCCTACGCGTAAGACGTACTAGTACGACCAAAACCCTCAAAGGGTTAAGAGCTACCCACTGAGTTGCAAGAGCTTCATCTGCAGCAGCAATAGACGGCAGCTCAGGAAATTGATGCAGAGGAGGAGGAAGAGAGATGGAAGCAGGTGCCTTCTTCAAAGATTAAAGAGATTTGTGCAATGTCGACTAGGGTGCATTCATTTGTGGAGCAACATCGCCGTGAGAAAGCTGTTGCAATCCATGCCGGCAACTTTTACAATGACAATGCCATGTCCCATTTTAGGCAAATCTTAAAGAGACGCCAGAAACAGACCTATCTGGACAGATATTTTGTGCGATAGAGGTCCAATGACTCTCAAGCTGGTCCTAGTGGCATTAAGGACTTTGTACCTGCAGTCCTTATGGAGGGGGATTCCCCTTCCAAACAATAACCTCTCTTCCATCCACCAACAACAGTCTTCAATAAAGGTAAGTGTCATGTTGAATGTTTGTTCTTTTGTGCATGCAAATCTACCTTTAACCCTTTCAGGGTCCAAGGCCCAAATCTGGAGTCACGCACCAGTGTCCAAGAATTTTCAAAAAAAAAATTTGTTATTTTTTCTTATGAAATCGTAGAGAATCTTTTTGTGAAGGTAATAAAACAAAAAGTACGAAATTTGGTGGAAAATTGACGAAATTATGCTCTCGCGAATTTTGATGTGTCAGCGATATTTACGAATCGGCGATTTTGCCGACTTTGACTCCCATTTTAGGCCAATTACATTATTCCAATCAACCAAATTCTTAGCTATTTCACTAGTATTACTTCTATTCTATCGATTGAGCACAAGAAATTGCCAAGTCAACTGTTTCAACTACAAAATAAAGTGATCGGAAATTGTTAATTTGGCCAATTTAACACAAAGTTCAAAATATTCCAATTTCAAAATAGGGTCCAGAATGAACAATGTAGGCATTCCTGGCACTAAACTAACATTTCCTCTGTTCATTAGTTATGTTTTGAGGCTTTACAAATAAATTCCATTTTGATTTTTTATTCACATAATGAATTTTTATTCACACCAAAAAATAGAAGATTTACTGTTATGCAATACTGTAATAATTGTATAAATATCATCACCATATTTGTGAATGTATATCAGACCCACCAGCTGACGTGTATTAGACTTGTGAGGTCGTTTGTTTACTCTTGAATATCGGCAAAAATTTAACATTTCCGTTACTTTGAGCTTAGTTTCAAGCCATTTCCAATGCTAAAACCAATCAAAATCATCTCTATTTCTGTAATATGTCTTCCATTCTATCAAATGAGACCAAGAAATCGCAAATACAACTATAAAAAACATACGAAAAAACACTGCAAAGTTGCTGTTTTAATCGAAAAATCATGATTTCATTTTTTTTCTCTCATTATACACAGTATGCTGCAGGATCTGTTTTATGTGGTGCACACATACCACATAGACGTATTCTCTCATATCTAGGCCCAAATGTACCACTCACAGTTTATCAGAGTGAGCTGAGCTCATGGCGTAGATCTACGGTTTGGACCCTGAACGTAAAGCCGTAGATCTACGGGACGGACCCTGAAAGGGTTAAGGTATAAAATTTTTTTTTGTTAATACTTCTGGGTGTCTGGAACAGATTAATTGGATTTACATTATTTCTTATGGGGAAAATGGTTTCAGTTTTCGCCCATTTCTGTTTTCGCCAATTTCTCTGAAATGGATTAAACACGAAAACCGAGGGTTCACTTTATAATGAACAAATAGGATATTCAGTTATCTTGTATTCATTATAAACTCCTAAATTTACAACTTACTGTTATTACCCTCTTAACCCTTTGAGGGTTTCGGCCGTACTAGTACGGCTTACCACCCAGGGTTTTTGACGTACTAGTACGCCTAAATTCTAGCGCCCTCAAATCTGGTGAGAGAAAGCTGGTAGGCCTACATATGAAAGAATGGGTCTATGTGGTCAGTGTGTGCAGTATAAAAAAAAATCCTGCAGCACACAGTGTGTAATGAGAAAAAAAAAACTTTGACCGTGTTTTTGGAATAAAACAGCGACTTTGCACTGTATTTTCGCACGGTATTTATTGTTGTATTCTACTTTTCTTGGTCTCATTTTATAGAATGGAAGACATATTACAAAAATTGAGATGATTTTGACTGGTTTTACAATGAAAAGTACCTTGAAATTGAGTGCAAAGTAGCAGAAATGTTCAATTTTTATCAAAGTTCAAAAGTAAACAAATCATGCCAAGCGTCCAATACACGTCAACTGGTGAGTCTAATATTCTTTCACAAGTACGCTGATATTATTTATACCATTTCTACACTAATGCAGCAGTCTGCATAACAGTAAATCTTCTATTTTTTGTAATAATAAAAATTCAAAGTGGAAAGCCAAAGAAATATAGGAGGGGCCTGGGGATGTGACTAACGAACGGAGAGCTTGTTATTTTAGTGCCAGGAATGTCTTTCTTGTTTATTCTGGACCCTATTCGGAAATTGGCATCTTTTGAAATTTGTGTGAAATTGACAAAATTGCTAAATTCTGACCACTTTATGGGATAGTTGAAATTGGTAAATGGGTGGTTTCTTGTACTAATTCGATATAAAAAATGGAGTTCTAGCGAAATAGTTATGATTTTTGTCGACAAGTACAGTGGACCCCCGGTTTACGATATCATTTCATTCCAGAAGTATGTTCAGGTGCCAGTACTGAACGAATTTGTTCCCATAAGGAATATTGTGAATTAGATTAGTCCATTTCAGACCCCCAAACATACACGTACAAACGCACTTACATAAATACACTTACGTAATTGGTCGCAATGGGAGGTGATCGTAAAGCGAGGGTCCACTGTACATTGGAATTGGCCAAAAATATGGCTCAAATTGGTCAAAATCGCCGATGCGTAAACATCGTCGAGACTGCTAACTTCACGAGAGCATAATTCCGTAAGTTTTCCATCAAATTTCATACTTTTGGTGTCATTATGATCGGGAAAAGATTCTCTATCTTTTCATAGGAAAAAATATTTTTTTTTTGTTTTTTGAAATTTGGCCGACCCTGAGAACAAGTTTCGGAGAGGGCCTGTCGACCCTCAAAGGGTTAATCTTAAGTCAGTCTTCAGTTTGCCCGAAATGCTCTGCATATACAGGAGCTTTTGGCATGTACACCTGATGTCTTGGATTTCATTCCTGGGACAACTTTTGTTCAAGAAACACACACCTGATCAAACACACTGTATCAAACTGTTCATGATGCATGATGGTACTATCATGGACGTGGTGACATCAACACTGGTGCCAATAATGACACTGGCACTCACCTATATACCACTCTCGACACGGACACAGCTGATACCTGCTGTTAACAACACTGTCACTCACTTGTAAACAACCCTCGACACTGACACCGCTGATACCCACCAATAGCGACACTGGCACTCACCTGTACACAACCCTTGACACTGACGCCACCAATAATGACACCCTAGCTGATCCCCAAGCTGGATGGTGGTGGATGTGGTTGCATCCACAGAAGAACAAGTTCTATGAAATACAACTGATGTATTACAACTATGAGGCTGTTGTAAGAAATATTCAAAACCATATCTTATATGTACTGGATTATATCTTATATACCTGGAGTTTACCTGGAGAGAGTTTCGGGGGTCAACGCCCCCGCGGCCCGGTCTGTGACCAGGCCTCCTGGTGGATCAGCGCCTGATCAACCAGGCTGTTGCTGCTGGCTGCACACAAACCAACGTACGAGCCACAGCCCGGCTGATCAGGAACTGACTTTAGGTGCTTGTCCAGTGCCAGCTTGAAGACTGCCAGGGGTCTGTTGGTAATCCCCCTTATGTGTGCTGGGAGGCAGTTGAACAGTCTCGGGCCCCTGACACTTATTGTATGGTCTCTTAACATGCTAGTGACACCCCTGCTTTTCATTGGGGGGATGTTGCATCGTCTGCCAAGTCTTTTGCTTTCGTAGTGAGTGATTTTCGTGTGCAAGTTCGGTACTAGTCCCTCTAGGATTTTCCAGGTGTATATAATCATGTATCTCTCCCTCCTGCATTCCAGGGAATACAGGTTTAGAAACCTCAAGCGCTCCCAGTAATTGAGGTGTTTTATCTCCGTTATGCGCGCCGTGAAAGTTCTCTGTACATTTTCTAGGTCGGCAATTTCACCTGCCTTGAAAGGTGCTGTTAGAGTGCAGCAATATTCCAGCCTAGATAGAACAAGTGACCTGAAGAGTGTCATCATGGGCTTGGCCTCCCTAGTTTTGAAGGTTCTCATTATCCATCCTGTCATTTTTCTAGCAGATGCGATTGATACAATGTTATGGTCCTTGAAGGTGAGATCCTCCGACATAATCACTCCCAGGTCTTTGACGTTGGTGTTTCGCTCTATTTTGTGGCCAGAATTTGTTTTGTACTCTGATGAAGATTTAATTTCCTCATGTTTACCATATCTGAGTAATTGAAATTTCTCATCGTTGAACTTCATATTGTTTTCTGCAGCCCACTGAAAGATTTGGTTGATGTCCGCCTGGAGCCTTGCAGTGTCTGCAATGGAAGACACTGTCATGCAGATTCGGGTGTCATCTGCAAAGGAAGACACGGTGCTGTGGCTGACATACAGTACATCTTATAATATACTGCATATCTAATAATATTCTGTATAAATACTTTATTTCCACAAGATACATGAATACATACATAATACAACATTTTATGTATTGGTATGTATGTATAGGTTGGTAGACAGCAACCGCCCAGGGAGGTACAACCGTCCTACCAAGAGAGTGTAAAACGGAATCCTGTAATTGTTTTACACGATGGTAAGATTTGCTGGTGTCTTTCTTCTGTCTCTTAACCCTTTCAGGGTCGACAGGCCCTCTAAGAGACTTGTTCTCAGGGTCGGCCAAATTTAAAAAAAAAAAAAAAAAAAAAAAATTCTTATGAAAAGATAGAGAATCTTTTCCTGATCATAATGACACCAAAAGTATGAAATTTGATGGAAAACTTACGGAATTATGCTCTCGCGAAGTTAGCGGCCTCGACGATGTTTATGCATCGGCGATTTTGCCCACTTTGAGCCCTATTTTCAGCCAATTCCAGTGTACTTGTCGACAAAAATCATAACTATATCGCTAGAACTCCATTTTTTCTATCGAATGAGTACAAGAAACCACCCATTTACCGATTTCAACTATCCAATACAGTGGTCAGAATTTAGCAATTTTGCCAATTTCACACAAATTTCAAAAGATGCCAATTTCCGAATAGGGTCCAGAATAAACAAGAAAGACATTCCTGGCACTAAAATAACATTTCGTCTGTTTATCAGTCACACCCCCATGCCCCTCTTGACATTCTTTTGCTTTCCACTTTGAATTTTTATTCTCACAAAAATATAGAAGATTTACTGTTATGCAGACTACTGCACTGATGTAGAAATGGTATAAATATTATCAGTGCACTTGTAAAAGAATATTAGACTCACCAGTTGACGTGTATTGGACGCATAGCACGATTTGTTTACTTTTGAACTTTGGTAAAAATCGAGCATTTCTGCTACTTTGAGTGCAATTTCAAGGTACTTTTCTTTGTAAAACCAGGTACTTTTCTTTGTAAAACCAGTCAAAATCATCTCAATTTCTGTAATATGTCTTCCATTCTATAAAATCAGACCAGGAAAACTAGAATACAACAATAAATACCATACGAAAATACAGTGCAAATTCGCTGTTTTATTCCAAAAACACGGTCAAAGATTTTTTTTTCTCATTACGCACTGTGTGCTGCAGGATTTTTTTTGTACAGCACACACTGACCACATAGACCCATTCTTTCAAATGTAGGCCTACCAGCTTTCTCTCACTAGATTTGAGGGCGCTAGAATTTAGGCGTACTAGTATGTCAAAATCCCTGGTGCATAAGCCGTACTAGTACGGCCGAAACCCTGAAAGGGTTAATACTGCTTGTAGATAATTCTTGGATATCTGCACAAGGGGCGTGACACCAATTTTCACAAAAGTGGCATGTAATCCATGTGGAAGCCCGTTTGTTTGATTTACTGCAGACTACACATTATTTCATAATGTGATTTCAATGGTTGATTTACTGTAATTCTACTAGTAACCCCTCGAATATTCTACTAATAACCTCCTTAAAGTGAAGCTCTGGCTATTTGTATTTCTATTTCTAACTGTACTTGTATATTAGGACAAGCTTACCGCTGTACGTTTCTGCTTTATAGCTACTGTTTGTGTTTGATAAAGGCACCTAATACCCTGTCCGTTTATAGTCTGCTTTATTGTCCAACGAATCCGTTTGAAACCGGTCAAGGGTTCAGAACCAGTCGGATCTCATCAGTGGATCACTTATTTAAAACATATCTGGTCAGTGATTTGGGCTAACACATGAAGGAACTACTGGAAATTATTTAACCAAGTAATATGTGATTAGATTGATACAAAAGTATAACTTGCGTGTTGAAGAACCGGTGATTGCTGGCAGCTCCTACAATGCTGAACGGTCGAGGCCTCAACCCTTATTTACAGCCTGAAGGTTTATAGATCACTGTATTTAGCTTTTCTAGATTTTTTCCGTCTCCACCACAACAAATGCTATGTTATCACTATAGTTGGCTGGTGAAGATTATTGGAGGAAAGTCGCTTTTTCTGGAGTAATATTTGCTTTTCGTTGTGTTTATTGCGACCGCTACTAACTACAGGTTATATGAATTTCCACTGTATACGTCTTGCATTTCAAGAATGAAGAAAAAACTAATGATGGTCACTCCACTCCACTAAGTACCATTATATTACTGGTTAGTTGCTACTACAATGCTGTGGTAAGGTTTCTGGATGATAAATGGTCTCATTGTTGCAAACCTTCACTGATATCGTATTTTTTTTTTTTACAAAACTGTACACTTTTCGTATTTTCTCAGGATTTTGCAACTTATTGTAATTAAGAAGAAAAAAATTTTCCCCACTGGTATCACTAGATTATATGCAAGGTACACTAGCAGGCCAGGAAGATTATTAAAACAGCTGACCTGTGTGATAGATTTCTGGAGACTGCTGGCACCTGCCTCTTTAAGCCTATCACTTCAGTTACAATTACACCTGATTTAAATGGCTAGCATTTATTATCTATATAATAGGTGCCACTGTAGTATACACTATAATGCTATGTATACAAAATATTATCAGGGAGACTTTCTTTCCTCTGACAAAGAAAAGTTCTATTATTATTACAGTGGAACCTCAAAAATCGAACTTAATCCGTTCCAGGAGCTAGTTTTAAATTCGAAAAGTCTGAAATTCGAAGCAATATTTCCCATAAGAAATAATGGAAATACAATTAATCCGTTCCAGAAACCCAAAAATATTCACACAAAAAATACATTTTATAGAGATTAATTACAGTTTTACATACAACAAATACATACTACAGTTTTTAATTATGCATAGTAATACATATAAAATAACATTTTTACTTACCTTTATTGAAGATTGGTGACGGCATCTGGAAGATATGGAGGAGGAGAGAGAAAGTGGGGGTTAGTGTTTGCAAGGAGAATCCCCCTCCATGAGGACTTCAGGTAAAGCCCTCTCTGGGGTTACTTCCCTTCTCTGTTTTTTAATGCCACTAGGACCAGCTTGAGAGTCACTGGACCCCTGTCTCACAAAATAACTGTCCACAGTCCTCTGTTTCTGGCGCCTCTTTAACATTTCCCTAAAATGGGACATGGTTCTGTCACTGAACTTGTTGCAAAGATGGCTTGTTTCAGCTTGCTCAGGGTGGTACTTCTGCACAAACATTTGGACAACATTCCACTTGGCACAAATCTCCTTAATCTTTGAAGAACGCACCTCATCCACTCTCTATATTAACACCTTTCGCAACATCAGGTTCCTTGATTTGTTCTTTCTTTGGCAGGATAGAACCGATGGTCGACTTGTTTTTCCCATACATCCTGGCAAGCTCAACAAGTCTCACACCACTCTCATACTTCTGTATTATTTCCTTCTTCACATCTATGGTGTTTCTCACTTTCTTTACCACAGGGGTACCACTAGCAAGTTTCTTTGGGCCCATGGCAGCTTATTTCACAGTCCCACAAGCATTAAACACAGCGAAATAATCGTAAAATGCGTGAATGAGAGCGCAGGTTAGTGTTCACTCAAGCATAAACAAAGCTAGACTGCTCACGGCCCTGCGCGGGGATGCGGACAGAGCGGGCGGCAGACAGGCCCCATACAGGGCGGTCCGAAAATAGGGGCGCATTCAATAATAGGGACACAGTTTGTCCGAAAAAATGGTCCTATTTTCGAAACGTTCGATATGTGATACGTTCGATTTTTGAGGTTCCACTGTATTTTGCACACAGCACACTAGGCCTATGATTCCCCTAGGGGAGTAAACTCTGCTAGGTATTGCACACTAATCCTCCTTTTTGACTCGGTATATACTATTTCTCCCCAAGATTGGTTCCAAGCGCTAGAGGGATGTATCGTATAAGATCGCTGGCACAAATTAAAGCTCTAGCACGTAAGAGAGACCGTGAAAACATGAGAAAACACGGAGCTGACTGTATATAGAGGAGTATTATAAGTGAGTTGACTGTATATAGAGGAGTATTATAAGTGAGCTGATTGTATATAGAGGAGTATTATAAGTGATTTGACTGTATATAGAGGAGCATTATAAGTGAGTTGACTGTATATAGAGGAGTATTATAAATGAGCTGACTGTATATAGAGGAGTATTATAAGTGATTTGACTGCATATAGAGGAGCATTATAAGTGAGTTGACTGTATATAGAGGAGTATTATAAGTGAGTTGACTGTATATAAAGGAGTATTATAAGTGAGTTGACTGTATATAGAGGAGTATTATAAGTGAGTTGACTGCATGTAGAGGAGTATTACAAGTGGGTTGACAGTATATATAGGAGTATTATGAGTTGAATGTATATAGAGGAGTATTATAAGTGAGCTGACTGTATACAGAGGAGTATTGTAAGTGAGTTGACTGTACATATAATACTCCTCTATGTACAGTCAACTCACTTACAATACTCCTCTGTATACAGTCAGCTCACTTATAATACTCCTCTATATACATTCAACTCATAATACTCCTATATATACTGTCAACCCACTTGTAATACTCCTCTACATGCAGTCAACTCACTTATAATAATCCTCTATATACAGTCAACTCCCTTACAATACTCCTCTATATACAGCCAGCTCACTTATAATACTCCTCTAAGTGAGCTGGCTGTATATAGAGGAGTATTGTAAGGGAGTTGACTGTATATAGAGGATTATTATAAGTGAGTTGACTGTATATAGAGGAGTATTGTAAGGGAGTTGACTGTATATAGAGGATTATTATAAGTGAGTTGACTGTATATAGAGGAGTATTAAAAGTGAGTTGACTGTATATAGAGGAGTATTATAAGTGAGTTGACTGTATACAGAGGAGTATTATAAGTGAGCTGACTGTATATAGAGGAGTTTACCTGGAGTTTACCTGGAGAGAGTTCCGGGGCTCAACGCCCCCGCGGCCCGGTCTGTGACCAGGCCTCCTGGTGGATCAGAGCCTGATCAACCAGGCTGTTGCTGCTGGCTGCACGCAAACCAACGTACGAGCCACAGCCCGGCTGATCCGGAACTGACTTTAGGTGCTTGTCCAGTGCCAGCTTGAAGACTGCCAGGGGTCTGTTGGTAATCCCCCTTATGTGTGCTGGGAGGCAGTTGAACAGTCTCGGGCCCCTGACACTTATTGTATGGTCTCTTAACGTGCTAGTGACACCCCTGCTTTTCATTGGGGGGATGCTGCATCGTCTGCCAAGTCTTTTGCTTTCGTAGTGAGTAATTTTCGTGTGCAAGTTCAGTACTAGTCCCTCTAGGATTTTCCAGGTGTATATAATCATGTATCTCTCCCTCCTGCGTTCCAGGGAATACAGGCTTAGGAACCTCAAGCGCTCCCAATAATTGAGGTGTTTTATCTCCGTTATGCGCGCCGTGAAAGTTCTCTGTACATTTTCTAGGTCGGAAATTTCACCTGCCTTGAAAGGTGCTGTTAGTGTGCAGCAATATTCCAGCCTAGATAGAACAAGTGACCTGAAGAGTGTCATCATGGGCTTGGCCTCCCTAGTTTTGAAGGTTCTCATTATCCATCCTGTCATTTTTCTAGCAGATGCGATTGATACAATGTTATGGTCCTTGAAGGTGAGATCCTCCGACATGATCACTCCCAGGTCTTTGACGTTGGTGTTTCGCTCTATTTTGTGGCCAGAATTTGTTTTGTACTCTGATGAAGATTTAATTTCCTCATGTTTACCATATCTGAGTAATTGAAATTTCTCATCGTTGAACTTCATATTGTTTTCTGCAGCCCACTGAAAGATTTGGTTGATGTCCGCCTGGAGCTTTGCAGTGTCTGCAATGGAAGACACTGTCATGCAGATTCGGGTGTCATCTGCAAAGGAAGACACGGTGCTGTGGCTGACATCCTTGTCTATGTCGGATATGAGGATGAGGAACAAGATGGGAGCGAGTACTGTGCCTTGTGGAACAGAGCTTTTCACCGTAGCTGCCTCGGACTTTACTCTGTTGACGACTACTGTCTGTGTTCTGTTAGTGAGGAAATTATAGATCCATCGACCGACTTTTCCTGTTATTCCTTTAGCACGCATTTTGTGCGCTATTACGCCATGGTCACACTTGTCGAAGGCTTTTGCAAAGTCTGTATATATTACATCTGCATTCTTTTTGTCTTCTAGTGCATTTAGGACCTTGTCGTAGTGATCCAATAGTTGAGACAGACAGGAGCGACCTGTTCTAAACCCATGTTGCCCTGGGTTGTGTAACTGATGGGTTTCTAGATGGGTGGTGATCTTGCTTCTTAGGACCCTTTCAAAGATTTTTATGATATGGGATGTTAGTGCTATAGGTCTGTAGTTCTTTGCTGTTGTTTTACTGCCCCCTTTGTGGAGTGGGGCTATGTCTGTTGTTTTTAGTACTGTAATTGAGTTGACTGTATATAGAGAATTATTATAAGTGAGTTGACTGTATATAGAGGAGTATTATAAGTGAGTTGACTGTATATAGAGGAGTATTATAAGTGAGTTGACTGTATATAGAGGAGTATTATAAGTGAGCTGACTGTATATAGAGGAGTATTGTAATTGAGTTGACTGTACATAGAGGATTATTATAAGTGAGTTGACTGTATATAGAGGAGTATTATAAGTGAGTTGACTGTATATAGAGGAGTATTATAAGTGAGTTGACTGTATATAGAGGAGTATTATAAGTGAGTTGACTGTATATAGAGGAGTATTATAAGTGAGTTGACTGTATATAGAGGAGTATTATAAGTGAGTTGACTATATAGAGGAGTAATATAAGTGAGTTGACTGTATATAGAGGAGTAATATAAGTGAGTTGACTGTATATAGAGGAGTAATA
The DNA here is from genome assembly GCF_038502225.1 of Cherax quadricarinatus. Lineage (NCBI taxonomy): Eukaryota > Metazoa > Arthropoda > Malacostraca > Decapoda > Parastacidae > Cherax > Cherax quadricarinatus. The sequence goes on along the minus strand of NC_091340.1, from coordinate 23,162,286 downwards.
TAAGTGAGTTGACTGTATATAGAGGAGTAATATAAGTGAGTTGACTGTATATAGAGGAGTAATATAAGTGAGTTGACTGTATATAGAGGAGTAATATAAGTGAGTTGACTGTATATAGAGGAGTAATATAAGTGAGTTGACTGAATATAGAGGAGTAATATAAGTGAGTTGACTGTATATAGAGGAGTAATATAAGTGAGTTGACTGAATATAGAGGAGTAATATAAGTGAGTTGACTGTATATAGAGGAGTTTTACAAAAAAAAATTATTCCATGTATATCTTTCACATATTTTTATAATACTAATATGATTAAAATAATAATTATAGCAATAATTATAACAAACATAATAAAATGATCAAAATAATGATAATCATATTAATAACAATAAAAACAATAGCAATAATAATATAATAAGTACAATAATAATAATAATAATAATAATAATAATAATAATAATAATAATAATAATAATACAACAGATGGTTGCAAAAGTTATGATGCTACACCAGATGACTATGAGGTGCTGTATCACTCCATATTTCAGTATTAACTGCTGTATTAACTAGTGTATAAACTACTGTATTACATAATACAACAACCTCGGCAGGGAAAATTCCCCAATACATCAGCCCTGAATCACCTTTCTAATTTCCACTCAATCACGGCCTTAATTACCCACTAACGGCGCCATTAATGATTCTTAAGTCATAATTGATGTCCTGGGCATGACTCACCCGCTCATGGGCGATGCCCGGGGCGCGGGACGGGCATAAAACCTGGTTAAATAACAGGAGGTACCAGCTCGTCCATACCCCAGTGTTGTCGTCTGCTGTGGTAATCCGGATTACTGAAGAGTAGCTCACGAACGAGGTCCTCAGCCGGATTCATTCGGATTCAGACGGATTCTCGAAGATTTGTCTGGATTTGATAGCGCTTCTTTTTTATTATAATAATAATTGTCTGGATTTGTGAGGATTTGTGAAGATTCGTGAGGATTTATAAAGATTTGTAAGGATTTATGTGGGTGTGTGAGAATTCGTAAGGATTTGCGAGGGTTCTTGAGAAACTGTGAGGATTAGTAAAGATTTTTGAGGATTCTTGAATCCAAATGTGTTTTGTTCCGGTTGTGGACGTGTGAATTGCTCATTACTCTATAATTTGTTCATGATTGAAGCCATGTATAAACGTAAGTAAATTTACTGACATGATTCATTACCTTTGTACCTAATTCAGCTATCAAACCTTTGGGGGCCCAGTTCCTGGACCCATTATGTACCTCTGTAATCTTTTGACTACCGCCCACAGAATGGGTATGGGGTGCATAATAAACATATTAAACTGGAAAAACAAATGATTTCTTCATTAGAACACATTACTGTGTAAGTGTAATAATAATAGTAATAATAATAATAATTGTGGAAAATTGCATTTATCTGAATGTAACTAATTATATACATAACAGTAAATGAACATAGATAATTATTATTTATCAATGTTACATAGACAAGTAGGAATTTGGGACACCTAGGTCGCAAAAATGTCCCCCTTCGATACCTACCACTGTCATATCCACAAGTTGCTCTGGACCTATTAATTAAATGAATTATACATCACCAGGAATACTGGTAAATATATAAATTTGTGGACTGTATATTAAAAATAATAAATGGTTATATATATATATATATATATATATATATATATATATATATATATATATATATATATATATATATATATATATATATATATATATATATATATATATACACACACAATTACATAACAGAAGGAAAATATATCTTAATATCACTCACCAATTTGACTGGATATTAAGTTTTATCATACTCAGAAAAACCTCACTAACTAAATTTATGAAAACACTGGCCAGAATTATACACAAATCTAGAGAGCTTATCTGAGGTTCCTGGAGCTGTCTTGTCCAGTCGTCTGATATCTCAAGTTATGCAGGAATGCATGTCCAACAATTTCACCTCCTATTTGAGAGGTGTCAGCCCAATTTTAACCTCTAGAGCACGAAAATTCCTTCCCATTACACTAACGTTGTACCCAATTCAAAACCAAGATGGCGAGTCTCCTCTGTGCCGATGCAGGCTTTCTGTTTCCTATGATATAAATATTATTAAATACAGTATGGCCATCTATTTACATATAAATACTGAATTTCTGGAAAATATATACAGTATTTTCCACACTGCAGCCGGCCGGAGTTCGTTGCTAAACGATTCAAATTACTCCTTCCTTTAGGAGACGATTCCAGCCAGTTCTGGCTTGAGTGGCTGTTCTCCTAGTAGGTCTTACTACAATTTCATCTTCCGGCATCACTTGGTCTGCGTTATCTTCCATATCACTCGTGTCACTTTCCCTCAGATTTACATTTACGTTTGATTGAACACTTAATTCCAAGGAAATCAATTTATTAATTGTGCGTAAACTTTCCTGGCCACGACACAACACTTTGACATTCCTGACAACACCTTGTGCATCTGGGTACAATGTCAATACTTTGCCCAGAGGCCACAATGTTCGATGTTGTTCAGTGTCAATTAACACAATGTCACCTGGTTGAATGGTCTGTCGATTTACTGCCTCTGTCGCACCATAAAAGTGTTCGCGTAGTGTAAGAAGATATTCTTTATGCCACACATTAGACCAATGATCAATTACTTTATTTAACATTTTAAATTTATTACACAACACTGCAGCATCATTGTAATCTTCATCACTTTCTTCTGGATTATCTCTATAGACAGGGGCAGCTTCCAATTTCCTTCCACATATTAGGTGAGAAGGTGTTAATACATCTGCATCAGGTGTATCACTCATGTACGAGAGAGGGCTATTATTTATACGATTTTCTGCCTCCACTAACACTGCACGGAATTCTTCCAAATTAATTCTCTTCCGGTGTAGTACAATGTGGAGACACCTCTTCACTGTGCCTATCAGTCTTTCGTACAGCTCCTCCCCTGCCAAGGGGCTCTAGGAGTAATAAATTTCCAGGTACATCCTCGCTGGTTTAACAGAGATTGAACATCGTTACTATTATTTAATTCTATAGTGTTGAGCACCTGCTACAAAATTTGTGGCATTATCCGAAATCATCAATCTTGGACAGGATCTCCTAGCTGCAAATTTTTGAAACAGCTGTATAAACTGTTCTGCAGACAAGTCCTGAACCACTTCTACATGAACTGCACTAGTAGCAGTACAGGTGAACAAACAAACATACACTTTCAGTGGAACATTTGACTTACCTGTTAAAATTATTGGACCACTATAGTCTACACCTGTTACATCAAATGGTTTCACTAATTGTACACGCTCCTTTGGCAATGGTGGAGGACCTGGGTACATATAGGATCTGGCATCCACACGGCGACATATTACACAAGATTTAATCATCCTTTTTACACTTTGCCGTCCTTGTGGAATCCAGAAAGTTTCCCTAATACAATTTAAGGTATCTTGTACCCCACCATGCATTACATTTTTATGGACATTTAGAACAATTAAATTTGTTAGATGATGAGTTTTGGGCAGTAAGATAGGATGTTTAGCATAATCACCCAATTCAGCATTTTGTAACCTACCTCTGCAACTAATTACATTGTTCTCTAAATACAGCCCCAATTTCTCTATTATGGAACCTTTCACAATTTTTCTTTCCATCATCAATTTAATCTCATTTCCATATATTTCCTCCTGTACCCTCTTTATCCAATATTCAAGAGGATGTGAAAACTTAAATGAAATATTCATCTTGTTTAGAAATTTAAACACCAACTTAGTTACATTGATTAATTTGGGTAAAGAAGAATGCCTATTTATATCAATGGCTAAGGAAGGACAAACTATTGGAGCAGTGGTCACAGTAATTTCAACAGTAGCAATATACGCCTTTTGTACAGGCCAATTAGCTTTATTTACCAACCAGCTTGGTCCTTTAAACCATGATAAAGCATTTACAAATTTAGCATAAGGTAAACCTCGAGACAATAAATCAGCTGGATTCTCCTCACCAGGTATATGATTAAATGTTAACATATGCTGACCCAAACTATTATACTTCTCTTGCATCTGATTAATTTCAGCGACTCTGTTTTGTATGTACACAATTTTACTGTTTCCATTACGAATCCATTGTAAGGATACCTCATTATCAGATCAAATTACAGTGTCGCTAATATTTATCTCCTGCAACTTATTTCTTATATAATCAGCTAATTTGACACCTACATAAATGGCTGTTCATTCCAACTGAGGCAAGGTACGTGATTTAATTGGAGACACTTTAGCCTTAGACATAACAAGAGAAATAACACTATTACATTGAAGGTAAGCAACTGCTCCATACGCCAATTTTGAAGCATCACAAAAAATGTGGAGTACATTTTTCCCATCTGGATTGGCCACCTTGCGTGGGAACTCCAACATTGGATTTTTCTCATAATCACCAATTAATTCATCCCACCTGTTAATGAATTCCTCAGGTAGAATTTCATCCCAAGCACATTTAAGTTTCCATGCTTCCTGAATTAATAATCTCCCTCTTATAGTAAGGAGTGACACTAAACCTAGTGGATCAAAACATTTGGAAACTTCAGCAAGCAAAACTCTCTTAGTTAATTTATTGGGCATACTCTAATTATTAGGTTTTAACATTAACAAATCTCTCTCAGTATCCCAAGTTTATCCCAATACATTACTACATTTTAGCACTTCATCTCCAGGATAATCTTTACTTATTTTGTCCTTTAATTTGGACGAATTACTATTCCATTCCCTCAGAGGCATATTTGCACTTTGCATTATTTTATTAGCCTCTCCATAAGCCATTAACAGTTCCTCTTCAGTTGATGTCACACCCAGGAAATTCTCCACATAAAATTGTTTGCTCATTACTTTACTCAATGGACTTCCCGTACGTTTAAGGTGTGCATTTATCGTCGCTTGAAGTAGGAATGGACTGGATATGGCACCAAATAATACACTCCTAAAGCTAAAGGTTTTCAGAGGGCTAAGTGGGTCACTAGGATTCTCAGGCCATAAGAAGCGGGTACAATCCCGGTCAGCTTCTTGTAAACCCACTCTTAGGAAAGCTTTACTTATGTCAGCCGTAAAGGCATAATGCTTCACTCTGAAATTTAATAAGATATTTCCTAATTTTTCCGTCAACGACGGACCTGTCATCAACGAATCATTTAAACTAGGCACTCCTGGCACTACAATTACACACAATTCTCAAAGGAGTGGTCTTAGAATCCTTCTTCACTCCGTGATGTGGCAAATAGTGACCATAAATTTTGGCTTGCTCAGAAGGTACCTCTTCTATAAATTTATTAATTAACTGCTCAGCAATTATATCATTATAGGCAGTTAACAATTCTGGTGTCTTACTCAGTTCGCGGAGCTGAGCCTTTAACTGTCCATATGCCATTCTGTAATTAGTGGGCAATTCTGGATGGTTCAGTCTTCACGGAAGTCGTACCCAGTATTGTCCAGATTCAAATTTTACATCTCTCAGGTATTGCTCCTGAGTAAAAGAATTGTCTGGACTTTCTTCATTTACATTTATTCCAATGCTGTCTAATTCCCACAATTTATGCACTGGCTCAACACCATCCTCTATGGAAGAATTATACTGGGGTACGATTTCATGAGGAAGACACACAGTTGTGGTATTTGTAGTTTCCTCTAGTCATGTATTATTATTACGAGGAATCCTACCATACATTACATGGCCTCCTGCAATCTTTAAAAGGGTGACACCACATTTCTTTACCATACCCTTTACAAAGGAGGCATAATAGTCACTACCTATCAAAATATTTATTGGTTAGTTAGTTTAATATGTTTATTATGCACCCCATACCCATCCTGTGGGCGGTAGTCAAAAGATTACAGAGGTACATAATTGGTCCAGGGACTGGACTCCAAAGTTTTGTTAGCTGAGCAAGTTACAGAGGTAATGAATTCACAATTTACAAAGGTAATGAACTCACAAATTACAAAGGTAATGAACTCCGGGTAGGTCTAGTCACAATCATGACAAGTTACAAAGGTATTTACAGATTACAGAGGTACGTAATGGGTCCAGGGACTGGGCCCCAAAGTTTGGATGGCTGAACTAGGTACAAGGTAATGAACTCACAAGTTACAAAGGTAATTAATACTGTAAGAATGGTTACTTACGTTTATACATGGCTACAATCATGAACAAATTATAGTGTAATGAGCAATTCACACTTCCACACCCGGTCACAACTGTAGTGAGTTATTGGTGCAAATATTGCTTGTTGAGTCACACACACCACACACACACACACACACACAGGACACACAGGACTCGACCCCTGCAACCACAAATAGGTGAGTACACACACACACACACACACACACACACACACACACACACACACACATACACAAACTCATACACACACACGCACACACACTCATACCGGTGAAGAGCAACCGGTGAAGAGGCGGGGCCAGGAGCTAAGACTCGACCCCTGCAACGACAAATAGGTGAGTACAAATAGGTGAGTACACACACACACCCACTCATACACACACACACACTCATACACATACACATGCACACACAAACACACACACAAACACACACACACACACACACACACACACACACACACACACACACACACACACACACACACACACACAAGCACTGGACAAGCACCTAAAGTCAGTTCCTGATCAGCCGGGCTGTGGCTCGTACGTTGGTTTGCGTGCAGCCAGCAGCAACAGCCTGGTTGATCAGGCTCTGATCCACCAGGAGGCCTGGTCACAGACCGGGCCGCGGGGGCGTTGACCCCCGGAACTCTCTCCAGGTAAACACACAGGAGCTTGGACTCGACCCCTGCAGTCTCAACTAGGTGAATGCACACACACACACACACACACACACACACACACACACACACACACACACACACACACACACAAACACAAACACACACACACACACACACACACACACACACACACACACACACACACCGCGACCGCGACAGAACACAAGACGAAAGGCGGAAACTGAGAGAGATGATACAAAGGCGAAAGGAGGAAAGAGAGGGGATGGAGAAGAAAGACAGGAGATCCCAGACACAGGAAGATCAAATACAACCTCCCTCACAGCTTCCTATAGAAGCCTCCCAACCAGGTCAACCCCAGTGCAGCCAAACACTCTAAACCAAAACACCCATGTCATATCCAATGCCCCCACCCACTACATTACAAACTCCACCCCCACAGCAACCACCCATAGTTCCTTATCAGGTCTCCCACTTCCCCAACCCCAATACACCTCCCAGACCACAGTCTTAGAAAAGAAGTTGAAGGTATGGTATACAAATGCAGATGGAATAACAAATAAGTATGAGGAGTGGCATGAAAGAATCAAGGAGACATCCCCAGACATAATAGCACTCACAGAAACAAAACTCACCAGAATAATAACAGATTCAATCTTTCCACCCGGATATCAAATCCTCAGGAAAGACAGAGGGAGGAGAGGGGGAGGAGGAGTTGCACTGCTCATTAAAAACCAGTGGGGTTTTGAGAAAATGGAAGGAATGGATGGCACGGATGAAAGGGACTACTTAGTAGGAACAATCCAGTCTGAGGGACATAAGGTGATAATTGCAGTAATGTACAACCCACCACAGAACTGCAGGAGACCAAGAGAAGAATACGATGAGAGCAACAGAGCCATGGTCGACACACTAGCCGAGGTGGCCAGGAGAGCACATGTGGGGGGAGCAAAGTTACTAGTTATGGGTGATTTCAATCACAAGGAGATTGACTGGGAAAACCTGGAGCCCCATGGGGGTTCCGAAACATGGAGAGCCAAGATGATGGATGTAGTACTGGAAAACCTCATACATCAACATGTTAGAGACACTACCAGAGAGAGAGGAGAAGATGAACCAGCAAGACTGGACCTTGTATTCACCTTGAGTAGTTCAGACATAGAGGATATCTTGTATGAAAGGCCCCTGGGAGCTAGTGATCATGTGGTTCTGTGCTTCGACTACATAGTTGAGCTCCAAGTGGAGAGAGTAGCAGGAATAGGGTGGGAAAAACCAAACTACAAAAGGGGGAACTACTCAGGCATGAGGAACTTCCTTCAAAACATTCAGTGGGAGAGGGAACTGACAGGAAAACCAGTACAAGAAATGATGGACTATGTGGCAACAAAATGCAAGGAGGCAGAGGAGAGGTTTGTTCCCAAGGGAAACAGAAATAATGGGAAGAACAGAACGAGTCCTTGGTTCACCCAAAGGTGTAGGGAGGCAAAAACTAGGTGTACTAGAGAATGGAAAAGGTACAGAAGACAGAGAACTCAGGAAAATAAAGAGATTAGCCGAAGAGCCAGAAATGAATATGCACAGATAAGAAGGGAGGCTCAGCGACAATATGAAAATGACATAGCATCGAAAGTCAAGACTGACCCGAAGCTGTTGTACAGCCACATCAGGAGGAAAACAACAGTCAAGGACCAGGTAATCAGACTGAGGAAGGGTGATGGGGAATTCACAAGAAACGACCGAGAGGTATGTCAGGAGCTCAACACGAGATTTAAAGAAGTATTTACAGTGGAAACCAGTAGGACTCCAGGAAATCAGAACAGGGGGGTACACCAGCAAGTGCTGGATGAGGTACATATAACCAAGGAGGAAGTGAAGAAGCTGCTATGCGAACTTGTCACTTCAAAGGCGGTGGGACCAGACAACATCTCTCCGTGGGTCCTTAAAGAGGGAGCAGAGATATTGTGTGTGCCATTAACAAAGATCTTCAACACATCATTTGAAACTGGGCAACTCCCTGAGGTATGGAAGATGGCAAATGTAGTCCCAATTTTTAAAAAGGGAGACAGACATGAGGCACTAAACTACAGACCTGTATCACTAACGTGTATAGTATGCAAGGTCATGGAGAAGATCATCAGGAGGAGAGTGGTGGAGCACCTGGAAAGAAACAAGTGTATAATTGACAACCAGCATGGTTTCAGGAAAGGAAAATCCTGTGTCACAAACCTACTAGAGTTTTATGACAAGGTGACAGAAGTAAGACAAGAGAGAGAGGGGTGGATCGACTGCATTTTTTTGGACTGCAAAAAGGCCTTCGACACAGTTCCTCACAAGAGGTTACTGAAAAAGCTAGAAGATCAGGCACACATAACAGGAAAGGCACTGCAATGGATCAGAGAATACCTGACAGGGAGGCAACAACGAGTCATGGTACGTGACGAGGTGTCAGAGTGGGCGCTTGTGACAAGCGGGGTTCCACAGGGGTCAGTCCTAGGACCTGTGCTGTTCTTGGTATATGTGAACGACATAACGGAAGGGATAGACTCAGAAGTGTCCTTGTTTGCAGATGATGTGAAGTTAATGAGAAGAATCAAATCGGATGAGGATCAGGCAGGACTACAAAGAGACCTGGACAGGCTACAAGCCTGGTCCAGAAACTGGCTCCTTGAGTTTAACCCTGCCAAATGCAAAGTCATGAAGACTGGGGAAGGGCAAAGAAGACCGCAGACACAATATAGTTTAGATGGCCAAAGACTGCAAACCTCACTCAAGGAAAAAGATCTGGGGGTGAGTATAACACCGAGCATATCTCCTGAGGCGCACATCAATCAGATAACTGCTGCAGCATACGGGCGCCTGGCAAACCTACGGATAGCGTTCCGATACCTCAATAAGGAGTCGTTCAAGACACTGTATACCATTTACGTCAGGCCCATACTGGAGTATGCAGCACCAGTTTGGAATCCACACCTAGTCAAGCACGTCAAGAAATTAGAGAAAGTGCAAAGGTTTGCAACAAGACTAGTCCCAGAGCTACGGGGATTGTCGTACGAAGAAAGGTTGAGGGAAATCGGCCTGACGACACTGGAGGCCAGGAGGGTCAGGGGAGACATGATAACGACATATAAAATACTGTGCAGAATAGACACGGTGGACAAAGACAGGATGTTCCAGAGATGGGACACATACACAAGAGGTCACAATTGGAAGTTGAAGACTCAGATGAATCAAAGGGATGTTAGGAAGTATTTCTTCAGTCATAGAGTAGTCAAGTTGTGGAATAGTCTAGAAAGTGAAGTAGTGGAGGCGGGAACCATACATAGTTTTAAGGCAAGGTATGATAAAGCTCATGGAGCAGGGAGAGAGAGGACCTAGTAGCAATCAGTGAAGAGGCGGGGCCAGGAGCTATGACTCGACCCCTGCAACCACAAATAGGTGAGTACAAATAGGTGAGTACACACACAAACACAAACACACACACACACACACACACACACACACACACACACACACACACACACACACACACACACACACACACACACACACACATGCACACATGTGGTAATGCTTTATTTACAGCTAGCAAAGTCAGGGTATTTCTCCAGAATGGTCTGCTATATACCACTGTGGATAAAATACTTTGCCATTTCTTGAACATTTCTGAGTGAGTTGTTTCTAAATTCATTAATTTTATCACACTCCAGTACATAATGACGCAGGGTGTGACAATAGTCCATCTGGCAAAGTTTACATTTCGTTTGGTCTACATCTGGTGGTGGTGATTTAACCTGCCAAAGATACTTGTAACCCAGCCGGAGCCGGGCAGTAGTGACATCCAAGAGTCTGCTTATTTTGTTGGATGCACCATAGACATGTGGCTCCTCCTGCATGATAGAGTGATGATAGATGGACTCACTGGTGTCAATCTCCCTGAGCCTTAAGTCCATAAAATTCAGTTGAAGTTCTTTTCGTATTATTGTTCTCAAACTACTGCCTGACAAGCCAAGATTGTAATCTACTCCCTCTTTGAAAGCATACAGCTTAGCCAATTTATCAGTTCTATCATGCATCTGAAGACCAATGTGAGATGGAATCCACAGCATGTGCACTCTGACTCCACTGTCCACAATCCTACCATACCTGTGTCTGGCTTCTGACACAAGCATGCCACAATTTATGCTTAATGAGTTGAGAGCATTTATGGATGACAGAGAATCAGTTACAATTAAACTGTCAATCTTTGATACATAGATGCATTTCAGTGCAAGGAGTATGGCAAACAGTTCTGTCTGAAGGGTAGAGGCCCAATTATTGATGCGTGCTCCAATTTCTTTAAGAGAGCCATCACTCTGTACGACAACAGCAGCACTACCAGCTGCACCAGTGGATTGGTGAACAGAACCATCAGCGTAAATAATTTGCGAGAGTGTGTGCTGTGTGACTAAGTTATCAATACAGCTTAAGGCCTCATGTTTGGCTTTAAGGCGAAGTTTTGGTTGTGATTTAAGAAGTAGTTTGGGGGGAAATGGAGGAATGGTAGTTTGGAATGGGGTAATATTCCATGGAGCGGAGAAGTGCCGCTGTTGCCTTACTTGACATAGATCATGTATCTGATTCATGCGGAGGTCGGTTCCAGTTTTCTCGATCCATCTGGAGGAGTGTTCACCAGTGCTGAGGAAAGTTTGGAGGGCTTCTGTGCAGGGGTTTGAATGAGCTTGCCTGAGCATATTAACCCCAATTAGGATATTTCTTTCAGTAACACGATCTCTGATGCTTGGAATATCAAGTTCTTTTTGCATATTTAAAATTTTGGCAGTACGAGGGCATCCTAAAATGATCCTCATTGCTTCGTTCTGCAGTTTTTCCAGCCCTCCAAGCTTCCAGTCAGACACAAGAGCAAGTAGTGGCGCAGCATAATCAACCAATGATCTAATATAAGCAAGATACATCATTTTCACAATTTTAACATTAGCACCATACCTGGGGTGAAACCCAGCCACAACTCTAAGTGCTCTTAGTCTTTCTTTGTATTGGCGACAAAGTCTTGTTACAACAGGTCCAAGTAGTGGAACCTCAAAGCCTAGATACCTGTATCTGCTTACATATTCTAGAAGAGACCCATCATGCAACTGGATCTGACGAACTGTGCCTCTCTGTCGAGGAGGACGCCTATTGAGTATCTTTGTTTTATCAGTAGAGATTATCAACCCCAGGTCCTGACACGAGGCTAGTACATGATTAAGAATGTTTTGGGTATTGGAGAATTCGGTGGTGTGAATCATTATATCATCAGCAAAACTAATCACATAACTAATCACATAATGGTTGTCAGTCCCTCGGCCTGGCCGAGGGACTGACAACCTCAAATTCTACGACTTTAAGGGTGATGGACTGATTACATCGTCTTCTCTACTGTTCCTGCCTACTTTCTGTATTCGACTGAAGAAGCCTACTGTGTAGGCGAAACGTTTCGGAATAAAGTTGCCTAACTGTTGCCTATGTGTCTTACCTACCAACCTGTCGGTATTGTATACCATTTTGATGTTAATCACATAATGATGGGGCTGACTAGGCATAGCATTAAGTAATGCATTAATTAGAATATTGAACAGTGTGGGACTGAGCACACCTCCCTGTGGTGTTCCTAATTCAAAGTCTTTAGTTACACTTCTATGTCCCTGGAACAACACAGACGATTTTCTGTTTGACAGGTAGCCTTTAATCCAGCGGAGAAGCCATCCTCCAACATCCATTCTGGCAAGTTCACTAATGATTACATGTCGGTTGGCTACATCGAAAGCGGATTTAAGGTCAAGGAAGGTAGTGTATGAGCTGTCAGTGTGCAGAGTGAGAAATGTGGCTATGCAATGATGCACGCTCCTTCCATGCATGAAACCATGTAACCGGGGAGACAAAAATTGTTTGATTCTGTACAAGAGACGATTAAGAATCATTTTCTCAAATGTTTTACACAAGCAGCTAGTAAGAGATATTGGGCGAAATGCATTTTGTTGATTGGGCTTAGGAATTGGAATGATGAGGCTGTTGGTCCAAGATTGAGGGAGCTCCCCAGTTACATAGCTCATGTTATATAATTCAAGTAATGGATTACCTGGTACTCGACACAGCAATTCCAGGAACAGCTGTTAAAAATTGACCACTGTCTGGAAAATCTTCCAGCTCCTGCACCCAACATCTTGCTCCTGGGGGATTTCAACTTAAGGCACCTAAAATGGAGGAATATAGCAAATAATATTGTTGCAGTAATAACACCAGGAGGCAGCTCTGATGAAAACTCACACTCACACGAGCTTTTAAATCTCTGCACAAAATTCAATTTAAACCAGCAAATAATAGAGCCTACTAGACTGGAGAATACACTAGACCTCATATTCACTAACAATGATGATCTGATAAGAAATGTCACCATATCAAAAACAATATACTCAGATCACAACATAATTGAGGTTCAGACATGTATGCGTGGAGCCCCAGACCGACAAAATGAGACTAGTCACGAGGGAGCATTCACCAAATTCAACTTCAATAACAAAAACATAAAGTGGGACCAAGTAAACCAAGTCCTAACCGATATAAGCTGGGAAGATATACTAAGCAACACAGACCCAAACTTATGCCTAGAACAGATTAACTCGGTGGCACTCGATGTATGCACAAGGCTTATTCCTCTAAGAAAAAGGAGGAGTAGATGTAAAATAGAAAGACAGGCGCTCCCTTTACAGGCGACGGAAAAGAATAACAGAGCGGCTAAAAGAGGTCAATATATCTGAAATGAGCAGGGAGACACTGGTCAGAGAAATAGCAAGCATCGAACTTAAGCTAAAAGAATCCTTTAGGAGTCAGGAATCGCGGGAAGAACTAAAAGCTATAAATGAAATCGAAAGAAACCCAAAGTATTTCTTCTCCTATGCCAAATCAAAATCGAGAACAACGCCCAGTATTGGGCCCCTACTTAAACAAGATGGGTCCTACACAGATGACAGCAAGGAAATGAGTGAGCTACTCAAGTCCCAATATGACTCAGTTTTTAGCAAGCCGCTAACCAGACTGAGAGTCGAAGATCAAGATGAATTTTTTATGAGAGAGCCACAAAATTTGATTAACACAAGCCTATCCGATGTTATCCTGACGCCAAATGACTTCGAACAGGCGATAAATGACATGCCCATGCACTCTGCCCCAGGGCCAGACTCATGGAACTCTGTGTTCATCAAGAACTGCAAGAAGCCCCTATCACGAGCCTTTTCCATCCTATGGAGAGGGAGCATGGACACGGGGGTCGTCCCTCAGTTACTAAAAACAACAGACATAGCCCCACTCCACAAAGGGGGCAGTAAAGCAACAGCAAAGAACTACAGACCAATAGCACTAACATCCCATATCATAAAATCTTTGAAAGGGTCCTAAGAAGCAAGATCACCACCCATCTAGAAACCCATCAGTTACACAACCCAGGGCAACATGGGTTTAGAACAGGTCGCTCCTGTCTGTCTCAACTAATGGATCACTACGACAAGGTCCTAAATGCACTAGAAGACAAAAGGAATGCAGATGTAATATATACAGACTTTGCAAAAGCCTTCGACAAGTGTGACCATGGCGTAATAGCGCACAAAATGCGCGCTAAAGGAATAACAGGAAAAGTCGGTCGATGGATCTATAATTTCCTCACTAACAGAACACAGAGAGTAGTCGTCAACAGAGTAAAGTCCAAGGCAGCTACGGTGAAAAGCTCTGTTCCACAAGGCACAGTACTAGCTCCCATCTTGTTCCTCATCCTCATATCCGACATAGACAAGGATGTCAGCCACAGCACCGTGTCTTCCTTTGCAGATGACACCCGAATCTGCATGACAGTGTCTTCCATTGCAGACACTGCAAGGCTCCAGGCGGACATCAACCAAATCTTTCAGTGGGCTGCAGAAAACAATATGAAGTTCAACGATGAGAAATTTCAATTACTCAGATATGGTAAACATGAGGAAATTAAATCTTCATCAGAGTACAAAACAAATTCTGGCCACAAAATAGAGCGAAACACCAACGTCAAAGACCTGGGAGTGATTATGTCGGAGGATCTCACCTTCAAGGACCATAACATTGTATCAATCGCATCTGCTAGAAAAATGACAGGATGGATAATGAGAACCTTCAAAACTAGGGAGGCCAAGCCCATGATGACACTCTTCAGGTCACTTGTTCTATCTAGGCTGGAATATTGCTGCACTCTAACAGCACCTTTCAAGGCAGGTGAAATTGCCGACCTAGAAAATGTACAGAGAACTTTCACGGCGCGCATAACGGAGATAAAACACCTCAATTACTGGGAGCGCTTGAGGTTTCTAAACCTGTATTCCCTGGAACGCAGGAGGGAGAGATACATGATTATATACATGTTGTGATAGAAACACAGGCCTTATCTCTAGGCTTTATTGAACATAGAATCTTCATAGCACTCCTGCAACAACAAAATATAATGACTAGTACATCTAATAATGGCTTCTACAGGGATGGTGATGTCTTGCATATGTCAAGAGAAAAGTTATAACTACAGGCCACATATTTAAACTCACCATGTAATCTGCATCGCTGATAAATGGATAAAGTAGGAGAGAATCACACACCATGTGTTAGTGCCCATGACACACACCAAACTGTTGTTGTTGTTAAGGGCCCCTAGAGGTGGTGCAGTATTATCCTGCTGCTGCTCCCCACAGGACCAGTATCACTACAATCTCCCCCTTCTAAAATATCAGAGACAGTAATCTCCCAAACTGTTAGGTGGGCGACGTACACGTCCCGACCTTCGTAGCCCTTGAGCCTCTTCACCAGGTTCGATATTTTCCAGCGGGGTTTGATTAACTGCTGGAGCAGAATCCTCTATTTCCATAGGGGTAGTCTCAAGGGGCTTTCCAGGAGAAAACGAAGCATCTTTCACATCTATTGGTGTATCTTGAGATTCCACACTAATAGGGATTTCAACTGGGGCTAAATGTCTTGTAGATACTGTAGTCTCTTCACCATTTTGGTAGCGAATGTGGGCGTAATGTGGATTAGCTTGCAGGAGCTCTACCTCTTCCACTAAAGGATCCGTCTTGTTCATCCTACGGTGACTCTTCAGGAGAACGGGTCCAGGATGACATAACCAAGTGGGCACGGAGGCTCCCGTAGAGGAACGACGTGAATAGTTGAGGAGTCTTTCATGAGGGGTTGCATTAGTAGCTGTGCACAGCAGTGATCTAATAGAGTGAAGAGCATCAGGTAGGACAGTTTGCCAGTGTTGAACAGGTAGATTGCGCGACTTTAATGTCATTGTAACTGCCTTCCATATAGTACCATTGAACCGCTCCACTTGACCATTGCCTTGAGGGTTGTAGCTTGTTGTTCTGCTGCAGGCAATACCTTTGCTAGCCAAAAACTCCTGAAGTTCGTTACTCATGAACGAGGATCCCCTGTCTGAATGGATATAAGCTGGCATACCAAAAATAGAGAACAACTGTGAAAGACAACTAATAACAGTTGAAGCAGCCATATTTGCACAGGGGAATACAAAGGGACACCTTGAATATTCATCTACTATGTTAAGGAAATACCTATTCTGATTTGTGCTTGGTAGAGGTCCTTTGAAATCTATATTCAATCTTTCGAAAGGCTGGGTGGATTTTATGAGATGAGTCTTCTCTGGCTGATGAAAGTTTGGCTTGCACTCTGCACATACTCTGCATGCTCTGATCACTTGTCGCACATCTTCCACTGAGTAGGGCATGTTCTTTGATTTGACAAAATGGTACAGGCGTGTAACTCCTGGGTGACACAAAGCCTTGTGGAGAGCTGAGAGTGATTGCAAATCATGACATGCTGCTCCACAGTGGGACCTAGAGAATGCATCAGGTGAGATGTTCTCTTGACCCGGTCGGTACAGAATATCAAAGTCATAACACGATAGTTCCATCCTCCAGCGTAATATCTTGTCATTCTTTATCCTACTTTTGTGCCTCTTGTCGAACATATACATCACGGACCGTTGGTCAGTCCTTATGGTGAAATGTCTACCAGTTAAATAATGCCTCCAGTGGCGAACTGCTTCTATGATGGCCTGGGCTTCCTTTTCTACAGCAGCATAACATTTCTCTGATCCTTGAAAAGTTCTCGAAAAGAAGGCTACTGGTCGTCCTGCCTGAGATAAGACTGCAGCAATGGCAATGTCAGATGCATCCGTTTCCACTTCGAATGGTAGGGACTCATCAATGGCTTGAACTACTGAGTTTTCAATGTCCTGTTTGAGAGTATGGAAAGCGGCTTCTGCTTCCTTTGTCACAGGAAATGTGGTAGCACTCAATGGGCGGACTTTACTTGAATAGTTGTAGATCCATTGTGAGTAATAAGCAAAGAGACCAAGAGTTCTTCGGAGTGACTTTTTGTCTTGAGGCATTGGAAGTTCCCGTAGAGGTCGTAGTCGTTCAGGGTCTGGGAATATTGAACCTCCTTCCACTACATAACCAAGGATGCTAAGCCTTTTAGTTGAAAAAGTGCACTTTTCCTCATTGTAACTGATATTTTTCTTCTTGGCGGCTTCCAAAAACTTATCAAGGTTTGCATCATGTTCCTCCTGGGTCTTGCCACAAATGGTAACATTATCTAAATACGCGTAGGTTCCCATGAGTTGCTCTTCCTGAATGAGTGAATCCATAATTCGTTGGAAGCAGGCTACCCCATTGGTGACTCCAAAAGGGACTCTGGTAAACTGATCCAGGCCATCACTAGCCTGAAACGCTGTGTATGGTTTATCTGGAAAATCCTAGAGGGACTAGTACCGAACTTGCACACGAAAATCACTCACTACGAAAGCAAAAGACTTGGCAGACGATGCACCATCCCCCCAATGAAAAGCAGGGGTGTCACTAGCACGTTAAGAGACCATACAGTAAGTGTCAGGGGCCGGAGACTGTTCAACTGCCTCCCAGCACACATAAGGGGGATTACCAACAGACCCCTGGCAGTCTTCAAGCTGGCACTGGACAAGCACCTAAAGTCAGTTCCTGATCAGCCGGGCTGTGGCTCGTACGTTGGTTTGCGTGCAGCCAGCAAGCAGCAACAGCCTGGTTGATCAGGCGCTGATCCACCAGGAGGCCTGGTCACAGACCGGGCCGCGGGGGCGTTGACCCCCGAAACTCTCTCCAGGTCTCCAGGTCCAGGTGTTGTAAGTAATACCATCCTCACCAGGCGACGTGGAGTTGCCCTTAGTTAGTGCTGCATCAAGTTCATAATTAGTGAAAGGAATGTTGCAATCATATGACCGTAATGGAAGTGGTGGTGAAGAGTGTACTCACCTATTTGTACTCACCTATTTGTGGTTGCAGGGGTCGAGTCACAGCTCCTGGCCCCGCCTCTTCGCTGATTGCTACTAGGTCCTCTCTCTCCCTGCCCCATGAGCTCTATCATACCTCGCCTTAAAACTATGTATGGTTCCTGCCTCCACCACATCACTTTCTAGGCTATTCCATGGCCTGACTACTCTATGACTGAAGAAATACTTCCTAACATCCCTTTGATTCATCTGAGTCTTCAACTTCCAATTGTGACCTCTTGTGTCTGTGTCCAATCTCTGGAACATCCCGTCTTTGTCCACCTCGTCTATTCCGCGCAGTATTTTATATGTCGTTATCATGTCTCCCCTGACCCTCCTGGCCTCCAGTGTCGTCAGGCCGATTTCCCTCAACCTTTCTTCATAGGACAATCCCCGTAGCTCTGGGACTAGTCTTGTTGCAAACCTTTGCACTTTCTCTAATTTCTTGACGTGCTTGACTAGGTGTGGATTCCAAACTGGTGCTGCATACTCCAGTATGGGCCTGACGTAGATGGTATACAGAGTCTTAAACGAATCCTTACTGAGGTATCGAAACGCTAACCATAGGTTTGCCAGGCGCCCGTATGCTGCAGCAGTTATCTGATTGATGTGCGCCTCAGGAGATATGCTCGGTGTTATACTCACCCGCAGATCTTTTTCCTTGAGTGAGGTTTGCAGTCTTTGGCCATCTAAACTATATTGTGTCTGCAGTCTTCTTTGCCCTTCCCCAATCTTCATGACTTTGCATTTGGCAGGGTTAAATTCAAGGAGCCAGTTGCTGGACCAGGCTTGTAGCCTGTCAAGGTCTCTTTGTAGTCCTGCCTGATCCTCGTCCGATTTGATTCTTCTCATTAACTTCACATCATCTGCAAACAAGGACACTTCTGAGTCTATCCCTTCCATTATGTCGTTCACGTATACCAAGAACAGCACAGGTCCTAGGACTGACCCCTGTGGAACCCCGCTTGTCACAGGCGCCCACTCTGACACCTCGTCGCGTACCATGACTCGTTGTTGCCTCCCTGTCAGATATTCTCTGATCCATTGCAGTGCCTTTCCTGTTATGTGTGCCTGGTCCTCTAGCTTTTGCAGTAACCTCTTGTGAGGAACTGTGTCGAAGGCCTTCTTGCAGTCCAAAAATACGCAGTCGATCCACCCCTCTCTCTCTTGTCTTACTTCTGTCACCTTGTCATAAAACTCTAGTAGGTTTGTGACACAGGATTTTCCTTCCCTGAAACCGTGCTGGTTGTCAATTATACACTTGTTTCTTTCCAGGTGCCCCACCACTCTCCTCCTGATGATCTTCTCCATGACCTTGCATACTATACACGTTAGTGATACAGGTCTGTAGTTTAGTGCCTCATGTCTGTCTCCCTTTTTAAAAATTGGGACTACATTTGCCATTTTCCATACCTCAGGGAGTTGCCCAGTTTCAAATGATGTGTTGAAGATCTTTGTTAATGGCTCACACAATATCTCTGCTCCCTCTTTAAGGACCCATGGAGAGATGTTGTCTGGTCCCACCGCCTTTGAGGTGTCAAGTTCGCATAGCAGCTTCTTCACCTCCTCCTTGGTTATATGTACCTCATCCAGCACTTGCTGGTGTGCCCCCCTGTTCTGATTTCTTGGAGTCCTACTGGTTTCCACTGTAAATACCTCTTTAAATCTTGTGTTGAGCTCCTGACATACCTCTCGGTCGTTTCTTGTGAATTCCCCATCACCCTTCCTCAGTCTGATTACCTGGTCCTTGACTGTTGTTTTCCTCCTGATGTGGCTGTACAACAGCTTCGTTTCAGTCTTTACTTTTGATGCTATGTCATTTTCATATTGTCTCTGAGCCTCCCTTCTTATCTGTGCATATTCGTTTCCGGCTCTTCGACTGATTTCTTTATTTTCCTGAGTTCTCTGTCTTCTGTACCTTTTCCATTCTCTAGTACACCTAGTTTTTGCCTCCCTACACCTTTGGGTGAACCAAGGACTCGTTCTGTTCTTCCCATTATTTCTGTTTCCCTGGGGAACAAACCTCTCCTCTGCCTCCTTGCATTTTGTTGCTACATAGTCCATCATTTCTTGTACTGGTTTTCCTGTCAGTTCCCTCTCCCACTGAATGTCTTGAAGGAAGTTCCTCATGCCTGAGTAGTTCCCCCTTTTGTAGTTTGGTTTTTCCCAGCCTATTCCTGCTACTCTCTCTTCTTGGAGCTCAACTATGTAGTCGAAGCACAGAACCACATGATCACTAGCTCCCAGGGGCCTTTCATACATGATACCCTCGATGTCCGAACTACTCATGGTGAATACAAGGTCCAACCTTGCTGGTTCATCCTCTCCTCTCTCTCTGGTAGTGTCTCTAACATGTTGATGCATGAGGTTCTCCAGTACCACATCCATCATCTTGGCTCTCCATGTTTCGGGACCCCCATGGGGCTCCAGGTTTTCCCAGTCAATCTCCTTGTGATTGAAATCACCCATAACTAGTAACTTTGCTCCCCCCACGTGTGCTCTCCTGGCCACCTCGGCTAGTGTGTCGATCATTGCTCTGTTGCTCTCATCGTATTCTTCTCTTGGCCTCCTGCAGTTCTGTGGTGGGTTGTACATTACTGCAATTATCACCTTATGTCCCTCAGACTGGATTGTTCCTACTAAGTAATCCCTTTCGCCCATGCCATCCATTCCTTCCATTTTCTCAAAACCCCACTGGTTTTTAATGAGCAGTGCAACTCCTCCTCCCCCTCTCCTCCCTCTGTCTTTCCTGAGGATTTGATATCCGGATGGAAAGATTGAATCTGTTATTATTCTGGTGAGTTTTGTTTCTGTGAGTGCTATTATGTCTGGGGATGTCTCTTTGATTCTTTCGTGCCACTCCTCATACTTGTTTGTTATTCCATCTGCATTTGTATACCACACCTTCAACTTCTTTTCTAAGACTGTGGTCTGGGAAGTATATTGGGGTTGGGGAAGTGGGAGACCTGGTAAGGAACTATGGGTTGTTGCTGTGGGGGTGAAGTTTGTAATGTAGTGGGTGGGGGCATTGGATGTGGCATGGGTGTTTTGATTTAGAGTGTTTGGTTGCACTGGGGTTGACCTGGTTGGGAGGCTTCTATAGAAAGTTTTGAGGGAGGCTGTATTTGATCTTCTTCCTGGGTCTGGGATCTCCTGTCTGTCTTCTCCATCCCCTCTCTTTCCTCCTTTCGCCTTTGTACCATCTCTGTGATGAGGGCAATGGTGTCTATAATGTTAGTAATAGTGATGAGCGTAATATAAGTGGTGGTGAAGAGTGTGATGAGAGCGGTGGTGTCTATAATGTTAGTAATAGTGATGAGCGTAATATAAGTGGTGGTGAAGAGTGTGATGAGAGCGGTGGTGTCTATAATGTTAGTAATAGTGATGAGCGTAATATAAGTGGTGGTGCAGAGTGTGATGAGGTTAACCACATAGACATTAATGTTGAATACAATACTGTTGATAAATGTAATGAACACAATGTTGGTAGTGGCGCTGGTGATGACAGTTGTAGTGTTGCGTGTAATGTTAGTGGAGGAGGGAATGTGAGTGGTGGTGTCACCTATCATACATTCACACATGAACAGCGTCATGCTCTGTGTAAACAAAGACTCCCACGAGGCCTTACAACTGGAAGTGCACTTAACAAACTCATGGACAAGGGTAACACTGTTGACATTGATAAGGTCTGCTATTTATATGAAATTTTTTTTCATTATGCTGAGAAACTCGACAAGATCCCAGGACTACTATAATGGATCAAAACTCGTATAAACTTTCTATATTAAGCTGGAATATTGCATCACTTAGAAAAAGACTTCCTGACCTTCATCATAAAGTAACCACCGAACCCATTGATGTTGTGTGTCTACAAGAGTGCAGAGTCCCTGAAAAATCCCAACCCCCTAAATTACCATCATTTGTTGCATATAACCTCATATCTACTAACTCTTGTGTTCTATATATTAAAAAATCGCTTCCCCATCAACTTCTTGCACATAAGAAAACAGAAGGGCTACAATATCACGGTGTTAGGATTTATATAGGGAACTCTGCTCTCAACATATTTAACTTGTATGCTCCTGCTGATAAATTTAATTACTTGGAGCTCCCAACTTGTGCTCATTCTGAGCCTACTCTTATTATTGGCGATTACAATGCGAGACACAAAAGCATTGGAAACTCACAGTTTGGTAATCATAATGGCAATCAACTGTTGTCACTCTTAAACAGTCATGATAATGTGCAAATTGTAGGTGACCTTGAACCCACACATATCTATGGAGGCGTCCTTGATCTGTGCCTGGGCTTCAACATTACTTCTGCCAGCTGTGAGTCTTCCATTGTAACAGATATAGCATCTGATCATTTCCCTAGGCTAACCTCTCTAGATATTGGTAATACTATCCTTCCTGGTGGGATATTCAAACGGAAACGTTTTAATGTTCCCACTGATCAGCATGATGACTTTGTTGCACATGTGACTGACTGGTATAATTCCTATGAGTGTTCCTCTGTAGAGACCTTTAACAATGATCTTGTGAGCAGTATTCAGAACTACTTAGAGCCGCCACTGAAACCTCTTGGTACTCTAAACCCAACAAACTTCCATAATAATCGTACCTCCTTCAAAAACCATACTTATTACAACGATTCTAAACTTCGTACACTGAAACGTACTGCTCGCAGACTAGGCCTAGCCTATAGAAAACATCGTACCCCTGGAATGCTGAGGCTCTTCCAAACTGCCCTTGCTGCTGCCAGAGAGCGTATGACAGAGCTGAGGCAAACAGACTGGGAAAAATTTGTCAACGGTCTTAATGCTCGCACCCCACTTAGCCGAGCATGGAGGGACATAAATAGAATTAAGGGTAACAGAACTGGGCAGATCGCGCACCCTCATCCCTTACATATTTATTGGGCCTACAGAATCATCACTTACACCAGAAGGTGCTAAATTTACATTATGTGAGAGTCTTTCTGTAGCTTCACTAAGCCCTACTGTAGATATTTTCTCTGGAAGTCTATCTACAATTACTGCATTAACACGTTTTTTCTCATTGCCCAACCTGACAGTTACATAAACAGTGTCATACAATTGAGCCCTTTTATCCGAGAGAAAACCAGATAATTTTAAAGTTGTGGGATCTCTCATCTGTATTTTCATATCATCAAGACATTTACGTTTTATGAAAGTACGCTGGGATCCCTGGTCCAATAATGCATTTACAATTTTAGATTTATGCCTTTTATTATAAATTTTTACCTGTAACACAGGTAAGGCTACTTCAGCAAAACCATCATTATTAATTATTTTTTTTTTTTATTATCACACCGGCCGATTCCCACCAAGGCAGGGTGGCCCGAAAAAGAAAAACTTTCACCATCATTCACTCCATCACTGTCTTGCCAGAAGGGTGCTTTACACTACAGTTTTTAAACTGCAACATTAACACCCCTCCTTCAGAGTGCAGGCACTGTACTTCCCATCGGTAGGCTGTCCAATATACAAAAAGAGTTAGAAACAGAAATACAAATAGCTAGAGCTTCATTTAAGGTTATTAATATAATATTCAAGAGGTTGCTAGTAGACTTGCAGTAAATCAACCATTCAAATCATTATGAAGCTGTGTGTAGTCTGTGGTCAGTCAAACAAACGGGCTACCACATGGATAAATTGTCATTTTTGTGGAAATTGGTGTCACGCTCCTTGTGCAGATATCCCAGAACTAGCTACAAGCAGTATTAAAACAGAGAAGTGTTTTTGGGTATGCCCAAATGAGGAAAATCTGTGGACTAAAATCACAAGGGTATTAAAAGAGGATAACATCAAAGCTGCTTTCATAGAAAACCTGGAAGCTTTCTACAACAGATGGGAACATAAAAAGTCCGGGCTGAATGGTACTGCCCTTGATACTGGCCATGTAGTCACAAACTGTAAGGCTGGAGGTGATGTCCTGGTAGTCAGTAAATGTAGGGCTGATAGTGCTGTCCTGGGAGACAGTAATGGTGAAGCTGGAGGTGCTGTCCTGGGAGACAGTAATGGTGAAGCTGGAGATACTGTCCTGGGAGACAGTAATGGTGAAGCTGGAGGTGCTGTCCTGGGAGACAGAAATGGTGAAGCTGGAGATACTGTCCTGGTAGACAGTAATGGTGAAGCTGGAGATTTTGTCCAGGTAGTCGGGAATTATACGCAGGAAGGAATACATATAAATGACCTCATAGAGGACAGGAGCCATAGTAGGGAAACAAGTGTAGTCAAAGATAAGATAAAACCAATATTGCAAACCAGAAATACCGCAGGAAATAGCAAACAAGAGGACTCCAATAGCAATAGTGAGGATAAATTACCAAAAACAACTGGTGGGAGCTCCATTGTTGGTGCTAAGGAGGATAGGAATAAGACAGGGAAACATGCACCAACAGGGAATACAGTCACAGAAACCCAAGGCAAACGGAAACCAAGCCTGTGCACATACTATGCACTTGGTATCTGCTGGCATGGGAAATCTGGAAAAACAGATGGGACATGCAACTATGACCACCCTAGAAAATGTCATGCCCATATGACAACAGGAAAATGCAAACTCCCTTCCTGTAAGCTTTTTCACCCTGAAATGTGTACCTCTTCAGTACAGGAAAGACTGTGCTATAACTTAAATTGCCAGGCATACCATCTAAAGGGGACAAAAAGATACAAAACATCCAGGCCATGGGAAAACCTGGGTAGCCACAGCCACTCAAGAGGGAGAGGTTTTTTAGTGCCAGGAAGGAAAAAAAACTGGCAGGAAATGGCAGAAATCGTACACCAAATCCAGTCATTCCTGGAGTGGAACCACAGTCGATGGCCTCCACTCCAAACCAACAGATACAGATACTAATGCCGGAAAAAAAATCCCCCCCCAGTACCAACAATACCACCAGTCCGATAACATTCTTCTTTGCAAATATACAGGGTCTAAAGCCAGCAATAAACAACAAAATACCTTTCATCCGTGGACTGCTTGCAGAGGCAAAGGCAATGTTCGCGGCTTTCACTGAGACCCACATAAAGGATCACTTGGACAACGAAATATGGATCCCAGGTTACAACCTATACAGATGTGACAGAGTGAACAGGCAAAAGGGGGGGGTTGGCCTGTACATTGCAGAGTCACTTGTTTGCACAGAACTGCTTAATGCCTCAAATGACGTAGTGGAAGTTTTAGCAGTAAAGGTCGAGAACCAAAACCTAGTCATTGTGGTAGTCTACAAGCCTCCGGATGCAACATCCCAGCAATTCCAGGAACAGCTGTTAAAAATTGACCACTGTCTGGAAAATCTTCCAGCTCCTGCACCCAACATCTTGCTCCTGGGGGATTTCAACTTAAGGCACCTAAAATGGAGGAATATAGCAAATAATATTGTTGCAGTAATAACACCAGGAGGCAGCTCTGATGAAAACTCACACTCACACGAGCTTTTAAATCTCTGCACAAAATTCAATTTAAACCAGCAAATAATAGAGCCTACTAGACTGGAGAATACACTAGACCTCATCTTCACTAACAATGATGATCTGATAAGAAATGTCACCATATCAAAAACAATATACTCAGATCACAACATAATTGAGGTTCAGACATGTATGCGTGGAGCCTCAGACCGACAAAATGAGACTAGTCACGAGGGAGCATTCACCAAATTCAACTTCAATAACAAAAACATAAAGTGGGACCAAGTAAACCAAGTCCTAACCGATATAAGCTGGGAAGATATACTAAGCAACACAGACCCAAACTTATGCCTAGAACAGATTAACTCGGTGGCACTCGATGTATGCACAAGGCTTATTCCTCTAAGAAAAAGGAGGAGTAGATGTAAAATAGAAAGAGACAGGCGCTCCCTTTACAGGCGACGGAAAAGAATAACAGAGCGGCTAAAAGAGGTCAATATATCAGAAATGCGCAGGGAGACACTGGTCAGAGAAATAGCAAGCATCGAACTTAAGCTAAAAGAATCCTTTAGGAGTCAGGAATCGCGGGAAGAACTAAAAGCCATAAATGAAATCGAAAGAAACCCAAAGTATTTCTTCTCCTATGCCAAATCAAAATCGAGAACAACGTCCAGTATTGGGCCCCTACTTAAACAAGATGGGTCCTACACAGATGACAGCAAGGAAATGAGTGAGCTACTCAAGTCCCAATATGACTCAGTTTTTAGCAAGCCGCTAACCAGACTGAGAGTCGAAGATCAAAATGAATTTTTTATGAGAGAGCCACAAAATTTGATTAACACAAGCCCATCCGATGTTATCCTGACGCCAAATGACTTCGAACAGGCGATAAATGACATGCCCATGCACTCTGCCCCAGGGCCAGACTCATGGAACTCTGTGTTCATCAAGAACTGCAAGAAGCCCCTATCACGAGCCTTTTCCATCCTATGGAGAGGGAGCATGGACACGGGGGTCGTCCCTCAGTTACTAAAAACAACAGACATAGCCCCACTCCACAAAGGGGGCAGTAAAGCAACAGCAAAGAACTACAGACCAATAGCACTAACATCCCATATCATAAAAATCTTTGAAAGGGTCCTAAGAAGCAAGATCACCACCCATCTAGAAACCCATCAGTTACACAACCCAGGGCAACATGGGTTTAGAACAGGTCGCTCCTGTCTGTCTCAACTACTGGATCACTACGACAAGGTCCTAAATGCACTAGAAGACAAAAAGAACGCAGATGTAATATATACAGACTTTGCAAAAGCCTTCGACAAGTGTGACCATGGCGTAATAGCGCACAAAATGCACGCTAAAGGAATAACAGGAAAAGTTGGTCGATGGATCTATAATTTCCTCACTAACAGAACACAGAGAGTAGTCGTCAACAGAGTAAAGTCCGAGGCAGCTACGGTGAAAAGCTCTGTTCCACAAGGCACAGTACTAGCTCCCATCTTGTTCCTCATCCTCATATCCGACATAGACAAGGATGTCAGCCACAGCACCGTGTCTTCCTTTGCAGATGACACCCGAATCTGCATGACAGTGTCTTCCATTGCAGACACTGCAAGGCTCCAGGCGGACATCAACCAAATCTTTCAGTGGGCTGCAGAAAACAATATGAAGTTCAACGATGAGAAATTTCAATTACTCAGATATGGTAAACATGAGGAAATTAAATCTTCATCAGAGTACAAAACAAATTCTGGCCACAAAATAGAGCGAAACACCAACGTCAAAGACCTGGGAGTGATTATGTCGGAGGATCTCACCTTCAAGGACCATAACATTGTATCAATCGCATCTGCTAGAAAAATGACAGGATGGATAATGAGAACCTTCAAAACTAGGGAGGCCAAGCCCATGATGACACTCTTCAGGTCACTTGTTCTATCTAGGCTGGAATATTGCTGCACTCTAACAGCACCTTTCAAGGCAGGTGAAATTGCCGACCTAGAAAATGTACAGAGAACTTTCACGGCGCGCATAACGGAGATAAAACACCTCAATTACTGGGAGCGCTTGAGGTTTCTAAACCTGTATTCCCTGGAACGCAGGAGGGAGAGATACATGATTATATACACCTGGAAAATCCTAGAGGGACTAGTACCGAACTTGCACACGAAAATCACTCACTACGAAAGCAAAAGACTTGGCAGACGATGCACCATCCCCCCAATGAAAAGCAGGGGTGTCACTAGCACGTTAAGAGACCATACAATAAGTGTCAGGGGACCGAGACTGTTCAACTGCCTCCCAGCACACATAAGGGGGATTACCAACAGACCCCTGGCAGTCTTCAAGCTGGCACTGGACAAGCACCTAAAGGCAGTTCCTGATCAGCCGGGCTGTGGCTCGTACGTTGGTTTGCGTGCAGCCAGCAGCAACAGCCTGGTTGATCAGGCGCTGATCCACCAGGAGGCCTGGTCACAGACCGGGCCGCGGGGGCGTTGACCCCCGAAACACTCTCCAGGTAAACTCCAGGTCTCCAGGACTCAAGTCCGGCCTGCCGGTTTCCCTGAATCCCTTCATAAATGTTACTTTGCTCACACTCCAACAGCACGTCAAGTATTAAAAACCATTTGTCTCCATTCACTCCTAATGAATGCAATTTTTACATTAGCCACTGTTGTGTCAGGATTGTCAACATTATCATTATTATAAACATTATCATATAGACCCTTGCACATGAATATATGGTGTCTTCCTTTATGACATTGATAACAGATGTTTAATTTGGCATAACAATCCTTTACATTGTGATTACCCAAACATCTGATACATCTGTCAAGTTCCTCCAATCTTTCAACTTTATCATTCCATGAATTGTATGCATTGCAATTCTTAGAAAAATGAGTACCATTACAGAAGAGACAATCTCTCCTTTCTTTGACTGGTTTCTTATTAACTGGGCTACTCTTAGGAGGGTACTTATTCTTCTTACCTTGTGGAGATTCATTATTTCTGATTCCTGCTCCTTGATATGCCTCTATGTAACTCCTTTTAGGAAATGAATTTTGATTATTAACATTGGGATAATTTTTCCCTTTGTGAAACTTGGCAGATACCTCAGAGTTATTATGTGTTGCATCTTTAAAATGAGTTAGTTGGCTGGTCTGCAACTGCACAATCAATTCTTGTAGACCTAGTCTTATTTCCTCCAGACCAAAATAACGCTTGTGATATTTGTTTGAGAGCCATTCAAGTGTTTTATAGTTTAATTTATTCTGTATCATGGCACTCAATAACCAGTCTGAATCCTTCAGATAAGATAAGATAAGATAAGATAAGATTTCGTTCGGATTTTTAAACCCGGAGGGTTAGCCACCCAGGATAACCCAAGAAAGTCAGTGCGTCATCGAGGACTGTCTAACTTATTTCCATTGGGGTCCTTAATCTTGTCCCCCAGGATGCGACCCACACCAGTCGACTAACACCCAGGTACCTATTTGCTGCTAGGTGAACAGGACAACAGGTGTAAGGAAACTTGTCGAAATGTTTCCACCCGCCGGGAATCGAACCCGGGCCCTCCGTGTGTGAAGCGGGAGCTTTAGCCACCAGGCCACCGGGCCACCAGATTATATTTATTACTTAAAGTTTAACTCTAAACTTCTAAACTCTAAACTTCTGTAAACCTTTGTAAGTGTGATCTGGGGATTTTAAATTAACAATGTTATTCACTATATCCAACCTACTTTGTTCTGTATTACCATAAGTGACTTTCAACAAGTCAACTGCTTCCTTGTAAGAATCATCTACATTGGGAAATGCTTGTATTAGTATGTGAGCATCTCCTCTTACCTGTCCTTTGAGGTAAAATAATTTAGTTACACAGGCTAGGTCACTCCTGTCATGCACAGCTGCTTTAAAAATTGACATAAATTCCTCCCAATTTTCACCAGGATTAAATACAGGTAAACATAGTTCTGGGAGTTTTGGCAAAGACATCTTATTTGTTGGAGCAGACTGATTAACTGCCTGGTTTACACATTTTAATTTATTCAAAGCCTGACTTTTACAAGAAAGAATCTTTTCCTCTAATTCATAATACTGATTAATCATGAGATCTACTTCAGTCTCGTCTACACAGTTTACTAATAAATCTCCTTCATATTTGTTGTAATATAATTTGTATGAATCATATCTATTACCTAAAGCATCTAAATACAATTTTAAATCATCAGTATTCACAGTTTCTTGATTCATTAATTCCAAGCACTTATTATATGCCTTGGTTACATGACATTTTCTAGCCTGTAGTGATGCTTTCTTTGCTCTATATTCCATATGTTTGTCTTCTATATTAATTTCCTCATTTTCAGCCATGATGCAATGTATTAAATT
The DNA here is from genome assembly GCF_038502225.1 of Cherax quadricarinatus. Taxonomy (NCBI): domain Eukaryota; kingdom Metazoa; phylum Arthropoda; class Malacostraca; order Decapoda; family Parastacidae; genus Cherax; species Cherax quadricarinatus. The sequence goes on along the minus strand of NC_091340.1, from coordinate 23,132,225 downwards.
CAACTTAATAACACTGATTATGTACTAAATTATGCACTTTATAAAGGTAAATAGTACAACTTACCTTTAAATAAATCCTAGCTACTTGAGCTTAGCAATTACATGTATAATATAAATTTTAAATGTACATTAATACAAACTTGGCTCCTCAAAATTAATATTATACAAATTAATAAATCCTTGCCAGAATTTGGCATAGCAAAATTAATATACACATTAATAATTAGCTACACATGGCTTATCAATTGCACATACACTGATATAAATCTTGGCCAGAATTGTCTTATCAAATTAGTATTATACAAATTAATATAAACTTAGCCAGACTTGAGCTTAGCTTATCAAAATTAATTTTGTAATTATTATAATCCACTACACATTAAGTAAATTTGTGAATTTAACATCCACATCCTTCTGTTATTTCACATATAATTATTAAGTAATTAACTAATTAATGACTTCACTAATTACCTCCGGTTCAAGAAGGACCAACGGGCAAATTAAATGTTTAAAATTGCATTTATCTGAATGTAACTAATTATATACATAACAGTAAATGAACATAGATAATTATTATCTATCAATGTTACATAGACAAGTAGGAATTTGGGACACCTAGGTCGCAAAAATGTCCCCTTCGATACCTTTGTACCTAGTTCAGCTATCAAAACTTTGGGGGCCCAGTCCCTGGACCCATTACGTACCTCTGTAATCTGTAAATACCTTTGTAACTTGTCATGATTGTGACCAGACTTACCTGGAGTTCATTACCTTTGTAAATTGTGAGTTCATTACCTTTGTAAATTGTGAGTTCATTACCTTTGTAAATTGTGAGTTCATTACCTTTGTAAATTGTGAGTTCATTACCTCTGTAACTTGCTCAGCTATCAAAACTTTGGAGTCCAGTCCCTGGACCAATTATGTACCTCTGTAATCTTTTGACTACCGCCCACAGGATGGGTATGGGGTGCATAATAAACATATTAAACTAACTAACTTCGATACCTACCACTGTCATATCCACAAGTAGCTCTGGACCTATTAATTAAATGAATTATACATCACCAGGAATACTGGTAAATATATAAATTTGAGGACTGTATATTAAAAATAATAAATGGTTATATATATATATATATATATATATATATATATATATATATATATATATATATATATATATATATATATATATATATATATATACATATATATATATATATATATATATATACATATACATATATATACATATATATATATATATATATATATATATATATATATATAAATATATATAGAGATAGATATATATATATATATAAATATATATAGATATAGATATATATATATATATATATATATATATATTTGTCGTGCCGAATATGTAAAACTGGTCAATTAGCAAGAACTCATTTAAAATTAAGTCCTTTCTAAAATTTTCTCTAATACGTTTAAAGATATATTTTTTTCATTAATGTTAATGTAAAAAATTTTAATTTTGCACCAAAAGAATCATAGAAAACTTACCTAACCTTATTATAACAAGAGCAATTTATTTTAGCTTAACCCAACTAAATATATTTTAAATACGTTTACAATAATTTAGTACTAAACAAACACAATCAAATATATTTTTTTCGTTAGGTTCAGAATGATTTGGGCGAAATTATTGCATACACAAATTTTCACTTGTCCTATATGGCAAGATGAGCGTTGCTATTTAAGCCAAGATGGCAAGTTCTGCCTATTCGGCACGACATATATATATATATATGCAATAAGATCACAGTAAACAGGTTTAATTATTAAGGGTAATAATGAATTCAAATTTAAAATTTACAGAAAACCTACAAATAACTGTTCCTGTTACTGGGAGCGCTTGAGGTTTCTAAACCTGTATTCCCTGGAACGCAGGAGGGAGAGATACATGATTATATACACCTGGAAAATCCTAGAGGGACTAGTACCGAACTTGCACACGAAAATCACTCACTACGAAAGCAAAAGACTTGGCAGACGATGCAACATCCCCCCAATGAAAAGCAGGGGTGTCACTAGCACGTTAAGAGACCATACAATAAGTGTCAGGGGCCCGAGACTGTTCAACTGCCTCCCAGCACACATAAGGGGGATTACCAACAGACCCCTGGCAGTCTTCAAGCTGGCACTGGACAAGCACCTAAAGTCAGTTCCTGATCAGCCGGGCTGTGGCTCGTACGTTGGTTTGCGTGCAGCCAGCAGCAACAGCCTGGTTGATCAGGCGCTGATCCACCAGGAGGCCTGGTCACAGACCGGGCCGCGGGGGCGTTGACCCCCGAAACTCTCTCCAGGTAAACTCCAGGTATGCCCACTATTATTCCTCGCATCAAGATAGAGTCAAACTGTCTGTTTTCTCATCAATGTTTTTGAGAGCTTTACGAATTTGTAGTCCTGAGTTCATAGATGAGGAAATATCCAAAATTTATAAAATAGGTAATGATTTAAAATACCCAAGAAATGTAATTGATAAATCTTTTAAAGTTGCTAGGAACACTTTTTATAATCCAAAAAAGGGCAACCAGCCTTATTCAACTAAAAATATGTTGGTTCTCCCTTACCATGAAAACTTGGTTGATTTGCCTTCTCTTCTTAAGACTTTTAATATTAAAGTTGTATTCAAAAATCTTGATACAGTAAAAAAACTTTTGATTAAGAATTCCCCCCAAAATGCTGATGGATGTGTCTATAAGATTCCTTGTAAAATTTGTGATAAAGTTTATTACGGTCAAACTGGTAAAAATCTCGAACTATGATTAAAACAACATAAATATAGCATTAGAACTGGACAAGATTCCAATGCTCTATTTATTCATGTAAGAGATTTTAACCATCCAATTGATTTTCAAAAAGTTGAGAAAGTAGTATCAAGCAAGTCCATGGTCGACAGGAATATAATTGAATCTTGTTTCATAAAAAGCAGTTTTGACAATAATATGAATATTTCCTTTGGTTTATATAAATTAGATCCATTTATAATTAATAGAATTTGGGTAGAATTTAATAATACACTGGACAAATAAATAGCTTGGGGGTGAGTTTTGCAAAGGACCTGTCCAAGTTGGCTCGCCGCGCGTCACGTGTTTAACAGTTGTGGGATCTGATAGTGAGGTGCTGGCCGACCCCTTATATAGCTTCCTTGGATGCTTCACTTTCATAGTTCCTTGATAATGTGAGTAGTCACGAAAGCGCTTGGAATTTCTCTATTCTTTCAGAGTGGTTGTTTTGCATATATATATATATATATATATATATATATATATATATATATATATATATATATATATATATATATATATATATATATATATATATATATATATATATATATATATATATATATGCAAAAAACCACTCTGAAAGAATAGAGAAATTCCAAGCGCTTTCGTGACTACTCACATTATCAAGGAACTATGAAAGTAAAGCATCCAAGGAAGCTATATAAGGGGTCTGGCCAGCACCTCACTATCAGATCCCACAACGGTTAAACACCTGACGCGCGCCGACCCAACTTGCATAGGTCCTTTGCACAACTCACCCACAAACTATTCTACCCAAGAAAATTTAAAAATTATTATTTGTCCAGTGTATTAAATTCTTCCCAAATTCTATTAATTATAAATGGATCTAATTTATATAAACCAAAGGAGATATTCATATTATTGTCAAAACTGCTTTTTATGAAACAAGATTCAATTATATTCCTGTCGACCATGCACTTGCTTGATACTACTTTCTCAACTTTTTGAAAATCAATTGGATGGTTAAAATCTCTTACATGAATAAATAGAGCATTGGAATCTTGTCCAGTTCTAATGCTATATTTATGTTGTTTTAATCTTAGTTCGAGATTTTTACCAGTTTGACCGTAATAAACTTTATCGCAAATTTTACAAGGAATCTTATAGACACATCCATCAGCATTTTGGGGGGAATTCTTCATCAAAAGTTTTTTTACTGTATCAAGATTTTTGAATACAACTTTAATATTAAAAGTCTTAAGAAGAGAAGGCATATCAACCAAGTTTTCATGGTAAGGGAGAACCAACATATTTTTAGTTGAATAAGGCTGGTTGTCCCTTTTTGGATTGTAAAAAGTATTTCTAGCAACTTTAAAAGATTTATCAATTACATTTCTTGGGTATTTTAAACCATTACCTATTTCTTAAATTTTGGATATTTCCTCATCTATGAACTCAGGACTACAAATTCGTAAAGCTCTCAAAAACATTGATGAGAAAACAGACAGTTTGACTCTATCTTGATGCGAGGAATAATAGTGGACATAGGAACAGTTATTTGTAGGTTTTCTGTAAATTTTAAATTTGAATTCATTATTACCCTTAATAATTAAAACATCTAGAAAAGGCAATGAGTTATTTTCTTCAAACTCAACAGTAAAGTTTATAGAATGGGCTAAGCTATTTAATTTTCCAAGGAAATGGTGTATATCTACATTTTTGTAATTGATAAATCTTTTAAAATTGCTAGAAATACTTTTTACAATCCAAAAAGGGACAACCAGCCTTATTCAACTAAAAATATGTTGGTTCTCCCTTACCATGAAAACTTGGTTGATATGCCTACTCTTCTTAAGACGTTTAATATTAAAGTTGTATTCAAAAATCTTGATACAGTAAAAAAAACTTTTGATAAAGAATTCCCCCCAAAATGCTGATGGATGTGTCTATAAGATTCCTTGTAAAATTTGCGATAAAGTTTATTACGGTCAAACTGGTAAAAATCTCGAACTAAGATTAAAACAACATAAATATAGCATTAGAACTGGACAAGATTCCAATGCTCTATTTATTCATGTAAGAGATTTTAACCATCCAATTGATTTTCAAAAAGTTGAGAAAGTAGTATCAAGCAAGTCCATGGTCGACAGGAATATAATTGAATCTTGTTTCATAAAAAGCAGTTTTGACAATAATATGAATATTTCCTTTGGTTTATATAAATTAGATCCATTTATAATTAATAGAATTTGGGAAGAATTTAATACACTGGACAAATAATAATTTTTAAATTTTCTTGGGTAGAATAGTTTGTGGGTGAGTTGTGCAAAGGACCTATGCAAGTTGGGTCGGCGCGCGTCAGGTGTTTAACCGTTGTGGGATCTGATAGTGAGGTGCTGGCCAGACCCCTTATATAGCTTCCGTGGATGCTTTACTTTCATAGTTCCTTGATAATGTGAGTAGTCACGAAAGCGCTTGGAATTTCTCTATTCTTTCAGAGTGGTTGTTTTGCATATTCTGAAATCACCTGTTTACTGTGATCTTATTGCAAATATATATATATATATATATATATATATATATATATATATATATATATATATATATATATATATATATATATATATATATATATATATATATATATATATGTATATATATATACACAGTTACATAACAGAAGGAAAATATATCTTAATATCACTCACCAATTTGACTGGATATTAAGTTGTATCATACTCAGAAAAACCTCACTATCTAAATTTATGAAAACACTGGCGAGAATTATACACAAATCTAGAGAGCTTATCTGAGGTTCCTGGAGCTGTCTTGTCCAGTCGTCTGATATCTCAAGTTATGCAGGAATGCATGTCCAACAATTTCGCCTCCTATTTGAGAGGTGTCAGCCCAATTTTAACCTCTAGAGCACGAAAATTCCTTCCCATTACGCTAACGTTGTATCCAATTCAAAACCAAGATGGCGAGTCTCCTCTTTGCCGATGCAGGCTTTCCGTTTTCTATGATATAAATATTATTAAATACAGTATGGCCATCTATTTACATATAAATACTGAATTTCTGGAAAATGTATACAGTATTTTCCACAATAATAATAATAATAATAGTAATAATAATAATAATAATAATAATTATTATTATTATTATTATTATTATTGTTGTTGTTGTTGTTGTTGTTGTTGTTGTGGAAAATTACATTTATCTGAATGTATCATTATGTACATAACAGTAAATGAACAAAGATAATTATTATTTATCAGTTAGACAAGTAGGAATTTGGGACACCTAGCTTGCAAAAAATGTCCCCCTTCGATACCTACCACTGTCATATCCACAAGTTGCTCTGGACCCATTAATTACAAATGAAATATGTATCACCAGGAATACTGGTAAATATATAAATTTGTGGACTGTATATTAAAAATAATAAATGATTATATATATACACATACATAACAGAAGGAGAATAACTTAAAATCACTCACCAATTTGACTGGAGATTAAGATGCATCATACTCAGAAAACCTCACTAACTAAATTTATGAAAATACTGGCCAGAATTATAACACAAATCTAGATAGCTTATCTGAGTTTCCTGAAGCTGTCTTGTCCAGTCGTCTGATATCTCAATTTATGCAGGAATGTATATCCAACAATTTTGCCTCCTATTTGAGAGGTGTCAACCCAATTTTACCTCTAGAGCATGAAAATTCTTCACATTATTAACTAACGTTTGTGTTGATTCAAACAACAAAATGAGGAGTCTCTTCTGTGCAGGCGCAGTTTCCCATTTTCGATAACATAATTTTTACTAAATACAGTATGGCCATCTATATACATATAACTACTGTATTTCTGGAAAATGTATACAGTATTTTCCACACTGCAGCCGGCTGGAGTTCATTGCTATACGACACAACTTGCTCATTTGGAAATGGTGGAGGACCTGGGTACATATAGGATCTGGTATCCACACAGCGACATATTACACAAGATTTAATCACCCTTTTTACACTTTGCCGTCCTTGTGGAATCCAGAAAGTTTCCCTAATACAATTTAAGGTATCTTGTACCCCACCATGCATTACATTTTTATGGGCATTTAGAACAATCAAATTTGTTAGATGATGAGTTTTGGCCAGTAAGATAGGGTGTTTAGCATAATCACCCAATTCAGCATTTTGTAACCTACCTCTGCACCTAATTACATTGTTCTCTAAATACAGCCCCAATTTCTCTATTATGGAACCTTTCTCAATTTTACTTTCCATCATAAATTTAATCTCATTTCCATAGAGTTCTTCTTGTACCCTCTTTATCCAATATTCAAGAGGATGTGAAAACTTATATGAGATATTCATCTTGTTTAGAAATTTAAACACCAACTTAGTTCCATTGATTAGTTTGGGTAAAGAAGAATACCTATTTATATCAATGGCGATAGGACAAACTATTGGAGCGGTGGTCACAGTAATTTCAACAGGAGCAATATACGCCTTTTGTACAGGCCAATTAGCTTTATTTACCAACCAGCTCGGTCCTTTAAACCATGATACAGCATTTACAAATTTAGCATAAGATAAACCTCGAGACAATAAATCAGCTGGATTCTCCTCACCAGGTATATGATTAAATGTTAACATATGCTGACCCAAACTATTATACTTCTCTTGCATCTGATTAATTTCAGCAACTCTGTTTTGTACATACACAATTTCACTGTTTCCATTACGAATCCATTGTAAGGATACCTCATTATCAGACCAAATTACAGTGTCGCTAATATTTACCTCCTGCAACTTATTTCTTATATAATTAGCTAATTTGACACCTACATAAATGGCTGTTAATTTCAACTGAGGCAAGGTACGTGATTTAATTGGAGAGACTTTAGCTTTAGACATAACAAGAGAGATAGCACCAACCAACCAACCAATTGTAAGCAACTGCTCCATATGCCAATTTTGAAGCATCACAAAAAATGTGGAGTACATTTTTCCTATTTGGATTGGCCACCTGGCATGGGAACTCCAACATTGGAATTTTCTCATAATCACCAATTAATTCATCCCACCTGTTAATGAATTCCTCAGGTAGAGTTTTATCCCAAGCACATTTAAGTTTCCATGCTTCCTGAATTAATAATCTCCCTCTTATAGTAAGGGGTGACACTAAACCTAGTGGATCAAAACATTTGGAAACTTCAGCAAGCAAGACTCTTTTAGTTAATTTACTGGGCATACTGTAATTATTAGGTTTTAACATTAACAAATCTCTCTCAGTATCCCAAGTTAATCCCAATACATTACTACATTTTGGCACTTCATCTCCAGGGTAATCTTTACTTATTTTGTCCTTTAATTTGGACGAATTACTATTCCATTCCCTCAGAGGCATATTTGCACTTTGCATTATTTTATTAGCCTCTCCATAAGTCATTAACAGTTCCTCTTCAGTTGACGTCACACGCAGGAAATTGTCCACATAAAATTGTTTGCTCATTACTTTACTCAATGGACTTCCCGTACGTTTAAGGTGTGCATTTATCGTCGCTTGAAGTAGGAATGGACTGGATGTAGCACCAAATAATACACTCCTAAAGCGAAAAGTTTTCAGAGGGCTAAGTGGGTCAATAGGATTCTCAGGCCATAAGAAGCGGGTACAATCCCGGTCAGCTTCTTGTAAACCCACTCTTAGGAAAGCTTTACTTATGTCAGCCGTAAAGGCATAATGCTTCACTCTGAAATTTAATAAGATATCTCCTAATTTTTCCGTCAACGACGGACCTGTCATCAACGAATCATTTAAACTAGGCACTCCTGGCACTACAATTACACACAATTCTCAAAGGAGTGGTCTTAGAATCCTTCTTCACTCCGTGATGTGGCAAAGAGTGACCATAAATTTTGGCTTGCTCAGAAGGTACCTCTTCTATAAATTTATTAATTAACTGCTCAGCAATTATATCATTACAAGCAGTCAACAATTCTGGTGTCTTACTCAGTTCGCGAAGCTGAGCCTTTAATTGTCCATATGCCATTCTGTAATTAGTGGGCAATTCTGGATGGTTCAGTCTTCACGGAAGTCGTACCCAGTATTGTCCAGATTCAAATTTTACATCTCTCAGGTATTGCTCCTGAGTAAAAGAATCGTCTGGACTTTCTTCATTTACATTTATTCCAATGCTGTCTAATTCCCACAATTTATGAACTGGCTCAACACCATCCTCCATGGAAGAATTATACTGGAGCACGATGTCATGAGTAAGACGCAGTTATAGTATTTATAGTTTCCTCTAGTCATGAATTATTATTACGAGGAATCCTACCATACATTACATGGCCTCCTGCAGTCTTTAAAAGGGACACCACATTTCTTTACCATACCCTTTACAAAGGAGGCATAATAGTCACTACCTATCAAAATATTTATTGGGCCTACAGAATCATCACTTACACCAGAAGGTGCTAAATTTACATTATGTGAGAGTCTTTCTGTAGCTTCACTAAGCCCTACTGTAGATATTTTCTCTGGAAGTCTATCTACAATTACTGCATTAACACGTTTTTTCTCATTGCCCAACCTGACAGTTACATAAACAGTGTCATACAATTGAGCCATTTTATCTGAGAGAAAACCAGATAATTTTAAAGTTGTGGGATCTCCCATCTGTATTTTCATACCATCAAGAAATTTACGTTTTATGAAAGTACGCTGGGATCCCTGGTCCAATAATGCATTTACAATTTTAGATTTATGCCTTTTATTATAAATTTTTACCTGTAACACAGGTAAGGCTACTTCAGCAAAACCATCATTATTAATATTAGCAGCAATTTTTACGTTAGCCACTGTTGTGTCAGGATTGTCAACATTATCATTATTATCAACATTATCATATAGACCCTTGCACATGAATATATGGTGTCTTCCTTTATGACATTGATAACAGATGTTTAATTTGGCATAACAATCCTTTACATTGTGATTACCCAAACACCTGATACATCTGTCAAGTTCCTCCAATCTTTCAACTTTATCATTCCATGAACTGTATGCATTGCAATTCTTAGAAAAATGAGTACCCTTGCAGAAAAGACTATCTCTCTTTTCTTTGACTGGTTTCTTATTAACTGGGCTACTCTTAGGAGGGTGCTTATTCTTCTTACCTTGTGGAGAATCATTATTTCTGATTCTTGCTACTTGATATGCACCTATGTAACTCTTTTTAGGAAATGAATTTTGATTATTAACATTGGGATAATTTTTCCCTTTGTGAAACTTGACAGATACCTCAGAGTTATTATGTGTTGTATCTTTAAAATGAGTTAGTTGGCTGGTCTGCATCTGCACAATTAATTCTTGTAGACCTAGTCTTATATCCTCCAGTCCAAAATAACCCTCGTGATATTTGTTTGAGAGCCATTCAAGTGTTTTACAGCTTAATTTATTCTGTACCATGGCACTCAATAACCAGTCTGATTCCTTCAGATTATATTTATTACTTAAAGTTTTGAGAGTGCTCTCCAATTTAACTCTAAACTCCTGTAAACCTTTGTAAGTATGATCTGGAGATTTTAAATTAACAATGATATTCACTATATCCATCCTACTTTGTTCTGTATTACCATAAGTGACTTTCAACAAGTCAACCGCTTCCTTGTAAGAATCATCTACATTGGGAAATGCTTGTATTAGTATGTGAGCATCTCATCTTACATGTCCTTTGAGGTAAAATAATTTAGTTACACAGGCTAGGTCACTCCTGTCATGCACAGCTGCTTTAAAAATTGACCAAAATTCCTCCCAGTTTTCACCAGGATTAAATACAGGTAAACATAATTCTGGGAGTTTTGGCAAAGACATCTTATTTGTTGAAGCAGACTGATTAACTTCCTGGTTTACACATTTTAATTTATTCAAAGCCTGACTTTTACAAGAAAGAATCTTTTCCTCTAATTCATAATACTGATTAATCATGAGATCTACTTCAGTCTCATCTACACAGTTTACTAACAAATCTCCTTCATATTTGTTATAATATAATTTGTATGAATCATAGCTATTCCCTAAAGCATCTAAATACAATTTTAAATCATCAGTATTCACAATTTCTTGATTCATTAATTCCAAGCACTTATTATATGCCTTGGTTACATGACATTTTCTAGCCTGTAGTGATGCTTTCTTTGCTCTATATTCCATATGTTTGTCTTCTATATTAATTTCCTCATTTTCAGCCATGATGCAATGTATTAAATTCAACTTTATTAATAACACTGATTACAACTTACAACACTAATACAACTTACCTTTGAATAAATCCTAGCTACTTGAGCTTAGCAATTACATGTAAGAAAATTATAATATAAATTTTAAATATACATTAATACAAACCTTTAACCAGACTTGACTCATCAAAATTAATATTATACAAATTAATATAAATCCTTGCCAGAATTTGGCATAGCAAAATTAATATTATACACATTAATATTATCTTTAGTTGCACTTGACTTGGTTTATCAAAATTAATATTATACAAATTAATATAAATCCTTGCCAGAATCTGGCATAGCAAAATTAATATTATACACATTAATATAATTAGCTACATTTGGCTTATCAATTACACATACACTGATATAAATCTTGGCCAGAATTGTCTTATCAAATTAATATTGTAATAGTTATAATCCACTATACATTAAGTAAATTTGTGAACTTAACATCCACCTCCTTCTGTCGTTTCACATATAATTATTAAGTAATTAACTAATTAATGACTTCACTAATTACATCCGGTTCAAAGGACCAACGGGCAAATTAAATGTGGAAAATTACATTTATCTGAATGTATAATTATGTACATAATAGTAAATGAACAAAGATAATTATTATTTATCAGTTAGACAAGTAGGAATTTGGGACACCTAGCTCGCAAAAAATGTCCCCCTTCGATACCTACCACTGTCATATCCACAAGTTGCTCTGGACCCATTAATTACAAATGAAATATGTATCACCAGGAATGCTGGCAAATATATAAATTTTGACTTTATATTAAAAATAATAAATGATTATATATATATATATATATATATATATATATATATATATATATATATATATATATATATATATATATATATATATATATATATATATATATATATTATATATTTATATATATATATATATATATATATATATATATATATATATATATATATATATATATATATATATATATATACACACACATATACATAACAGAAGGAGAATATCTTAAAATCACTCACCAATTTGACTGGAGATTAAGGTGTATCATACTCAGAAAAATCTCACTAACTAAATTTATGAAAATATTGGCCAGAATTATAACACAAATCTAGATAGCTTATCTGAGGTTCCTGGACCTGTCTTGTCCAGTCGTCTGATATCTCAATTTATGCAGGAATGCATATCCAACAATTTTGCCTCCTATTTGAGAGGTGTCAACCCAATTTTACCTCTAGAGCACGAAAATTCTTCACATTATTAACTAACCTTTGTGTTGATTCAAACAACGAAATGAAGAGTCTCTTCTGCACAGGTGCAGCTTCCCATTTTCGATAACATAATTTTTATTAAATACAGTATGGCCATCTATATACATGTAACTACTGTATTTCTGGAAAATATGTACAGTACTTTCCACAATTATTATTATTATTATTATTATAATTAATAATAATAATAATAATAATAATAATAATAATATTAATAATAATAATAATAATAATAATTATTATTATTATTATTATTATTATTATTATTATTATTATTATTATTATTATTATTATTATTATTATAAATGGAATGCTGCCTTCTACCTACTCACCACCACCTATCATCACTCTATCATGCAGGAGGAGCCACGTGTCTATGGTGCATCCAACAAAATAAGCAGACTCTTGGATGTCACTACTGCCCGGCTCCGGCTGGGTTACAAGTATCTTTGGCAGGTTAAATCACCACCACCAGATGTAGACCAAACGAAATGTAAACTTTGCCAGATGGACTATTGTCACACCCTGCGTCATTATGTACTGGAGTGTGATCAAATTAATGAATTTAGAAACAACTCACTCAGAAATGTTCAAGAAATGGCAAAGTATTTTATCCACAGTGGTATATTGCAGACCATTCTGGAGAAATACCCTGACTTTGCTAGCTGTAAATAAAGCATTACCACATATGTGCATGTGTGTGTGTGTGTGTGTGTGTGTGTGTGTGTGTGTGCATTCACCTAGTTGAGATTGCAGGGGTCGAGTCCAAGCTCCTGTGTGTTTACCTGGAGTTTACCTGGAGAGAGTTCCGGGGGTCAACGCCCCCGCGGCCCGGTCTGTGACCAGGCCTCCTGGTGGATCAGAGCCTGATCAACCGGGCTGTTGCTGCTGGCTGCACGCAAACCAACGTACGAGCCACAGCCCGGCTGATCAGGAACTGACTTTAGGTGCTTGTCCAGTGCTTGTGTGTGTGTGTGTGTGTGTTTGTGTGTGTGTTTGTGTGTGCGTGTTAGTTACCATTTTGTCCTAGGCACATGTCGATTAGACACTAGGCCTGTTGTATTTGCGAGTGTGTGTGTGTGTGTGTGTGTGTGTGTGTGTGTGTGTGTGTGTGTGTGTGTGTGTGTGTGTGTGTGTGTGTATGTGCATGAGTGTGTGTGTGTGTGTGTATGAGTGGGTGTGTGTGTGTACTCACCTATTTGTGGTTGCAGGGGTCGAGTCTTAGCTCCTGGCCCCGCCTCTTCACCAGTTGCTCTTCACCGGTATGAGTGTGTGTGCGTGTGTGTGTATGAGTTTGTGTATGTGTGTGTGTGTGTGTTTATGTGTGTGTGTGTGTGTGTGAATTTGTATATATGTGTGTGTGTGTGTGTGTATGTGTACTCACCTAATTGTACTCACCTAATTGTGGTTGCAGGGGTCGAGACTCAGCTCCTGGCCCCGCCTCTTCACTGATCGCTACTGGATCCTCTCTCTCTCTCTGCTTCCTGAGCTTTGTCATACCTCTTCTTAAAACTATGTATGGTTCCTGCCTCCACTACTTCACTTGCTAGGCTATTCCACTTGCTGACAACTCTATGACTGAAGAAATACTTCCTAACGTCCCTGTGACTCGTCTGAGTCTTCAGCTTCCAGTTGTGACCCCTTGTCCCTGTGTCCCCTCTCTGGAACATCCTATCTCTGTCCACCTTGTCTATTCCCCGCAGTATCTTGTATGTCGTTATCATGTCTCCCCTGACCCTTCTGTAGTCCAGTGTCGTCAGTCCGATTTCCCTTAACCTTTCCTCGTACGACATTCCCTTGAGCTCTGGGACTAGCCTTGTTGCAAACCTTTGTACTTTCTCTAACTTCTTGACGTGCTTGACCAGGTGTGGGTTCCAGACTGGTGCTGCATACTCCAGTATGGGCCTAACATACACAGTGTACAGTGTCTTGAACGATTCCTTATTAAGGTATCGGAACGCTATTCTCAGGTTTGCCAGGCGCCCGTATGCTGCAGCGGTTATTTGGTTGATGTGTGCCTCCGGTGATGTGCTCGGTGTTATGGTCACCCCAAGGTCTTTCTCCCTGAGTGAGGTCTGTAGTCTTTGTCCACCTAGCCTATACTCTGTCTGCGGTCTTCTTTGCCCCTCCCCAATCTTCATGACTTTGCATTTGGCTGGATTGAATTCGAGAAGCCAGTTACTGGACCACATGTCCAGCCTGTCCAGGTCTCTTTGCAGTCCTGCCTCATCCTCGTCCGATTTAATTCTTCTCATCAACTTCACGTCATCTGCGAACAGGGACACTTCAGAGTCTATTCCTTCCATCATGTCGTTCACATATATCAAAAATAGCACTGGTCCTAGAACTGACCCCTGTGGGACCCCGCTCGTAACAGGCGCCCACTGTGATACCTCTTCACGTACCATGACTCGTTGCTGCCTCCCTGTCAGGTATTCCCTTATCCATTGCAGTGCCCTTCCTTTTACGTGTGCCTGATCCTCCAGCTTCTGCACTAATCTCTTGTGGGGAACTGTGTCAAAGGCCTTCCTGCAGTCTAGGAAAACGCAATCTACCCAACCCTCTCTCTCATGTCTTACTTCTGTTACCTTGTCATAAAACTCCAGGAGGTTTGTGATACAAGATTTGCCTTCCATGAACCCATGCTGGTTTTCATTTATAATCTTGTTCCTTTCCAGGTGTTCGACCACTCTCCTCCTGATAATCTTCTCCATGACTTTGCACACAATACATGTCAGAGACACAGGTCTGTAGTTTAGTGCCTCGTTTCTGTTTCCTTTCTTAAATATGGGGACTACATTAGCTGTCTTCCATTTCTCAGGTAGTTGCCCAGTTTCAAGGGATGTGTTGAAGATTGTGGTTAGAGGCACACACAGCATCTCTGCTCCTTCTCTAAGGACCCATGGGTGTGTGTGTATGTGTGTGTGTGTGTGTATGACTTTGTGTGTGTGTGTATGACTTTGTGTGTGTGTGTGTGTATGACTTTGTGTGTGTGTGTGTGTGTGTGTTACTCAACAATCAATATTTGCACCAATAACTCACTACAGTTGTGACCGGGTGTGGAAGTGTGAATTGCTCATTACACTGTAATTTGTTCATGATTGTAGCCATGTATAAACGTAAGTAACCATTCTTACAGTATTCATTACCTTTGTAACTTGTGAGTTCATTACCTTGTACCTAGTTCAGCCATCCAAACTTTGGGGGCCCAGTCCCTGGATCCATTACGTACCTCTGTAATCTGTAAATACCTTTGTAACTTGTCATGATTGTGGCCAGACCTACCCGGAGTTCATTACCTTTGTAATTTGTGAGTTCATTACCTTTGTAAATTGTGAATTCATTACCTCTGTAACTTGCTCAGCTATCAAAACTTTGGAGTCCAGTCCCTGGATCAATTATGTACCTCTGTAATCTTTTGACTACCGCCCACAGGATGGGTATGGGGTGCATAATAAACATATTAAACTAAACTACCTACTCACCAGCTGTTAGCAGTCCGACACTCAAGACTCCTCCTAAAGACCATTTATTTATTTATTTATTTATTTATTAATTTGAATATGATACAGTGAAGTACAAAGGAATACAGTTATTACAGTGTAACATGCCAAAGCCCCTTGTATGCAGAGCATTATGGGCAGCTTAAAATTAACTTAAGCTTAACTAAGCAATGATATATTCAGTGGTAAAAACATTATTGTAAACAGATAACAATTTAGCACAAATGAGTATTACAAAGACAGGTCATATGGTCAATTATTGTGTTGCTGAGCATTCAGTAGACTGGAGTATTCTGTTAGGTAACGTAATTAAAAAATAAAGTTTGATTGGATCACAGGTTAGACATTTATGAGATACAATAATGAGAAACATTTGTGAGATACAATTTATGAGATACAATTATTCAGTATTTATTTAGCTGTGGGCAAGTGATTTTTGAGAAGAGACTTGAATTTATAAACAGGTAGTGTTTCTTTTATAGTCACAGGTAATGAATTCCAAATTTTAGGGCCTTTTATGTGCATTGAGTTTTTGCATAGCGTGCGATGGACACGAGGAACATCAAAGAGTGATCTGTGCCTTGTGTTATGGTCATGTGTTCTGTTGAGGTTGGTAAGGAGACGTTTGAGGGGAGGGTTTATATCCGAGTTAAGTGTTCTATGTATGTAGTAGGTGCAGTAATAAGTATGGATGTTTTGTATGGCGAGTAGGTTTAGAGTTTTGAATATTGGTGGAATGTGCTGCCTGTAGTGGGAATTTGTTATCATTCTGACTGCAGCCTTTTGTTGGGTAATTAATGGTCTGAGATGATTTATTGTTGTTGAGCCCCATGCACAAATTCCATAGGTGAGATAGGGGTAAATATGTGAGTGATATAGGGCCAGGAGGGATGACTGTGGAACATAGTACCGTATCTTCGATAGTATGCCTACCGTCTTGGAAATTTTCTTGGAAATTTGTTGTATATGTGTATGAAATTTGAGTCTATTATCAAGGTGGATTCCTAAGAATTTTCCCTCTGAATTTTGTGATAGGTGATCCGTTTATCATTATGTTAAGAGACACATCTGTAGCTCTGTTACCAAACTGAATGAAGTAGGTTTTGTCAATGTTTAGAGTAAGTTTGTTAGTACTCATCCAGGTAGATATTTTCTGTTCGGTATTTACAGTATTGGCTAGCGTGACTGGGCTCGGGTGAAAGAAGACGTATGTAGTGTCATCTGCAAATAGTGTGGGTTTGAGTAGTTGCGATGCATTTGGTAGGTCATTTATGTATATGGGAAAGAGAAGAGGGCCTAGGACACTTCCCTGTGGGACACCAACTGTAATTGGCTGTGCGGAAGAGTTTGCCCCGTTTGCTGAGGTAAGACTTTAGGTAGTTGAGGGAGTGCCCTCTTATACCATAGTGCGACAATTTTATATGGAGCAAGTCATGGTCAACTGTATCAGTGTATATGTGTTCTAGCATGTGTATAATAGCATCATTAGTATTTTTATTAGGCCTGAACCCAAATTGACAGGGGTTGAGTATGTTGTGGGAGATGAGGTAGGAATAGATTCGCTTATGAATTAATTTTTCGAAGATTTTAGAGAGAGGGTGCAAGTTGGATATTGGCCTATAGTTATTCAAGTCTGTTTGATCTCCTCCTTTATGGATCGGGGTGACCCTTGCTATTTTGAGAACTGTAGGGAAGGTAGAGTATTCAATGGATTTGTTAAAGAGTGTTGCAGTGATTGGTGATAGTACTTGTGACGCTTTTCTGTATATAAAGGGTGGTAAGGTATTTAAATCTCCTGTCTTGTTTTTTAGTGTGCTGATAATAAGGGAGACTTCAGTAGGGTTAGTCGGAGCTAGGAACAGTGTGTTCGGGTAGGTGCCAGTGTTGGTCAGAGCTAGGAACAGTGTGTTCGGGTAGTTGCCAATGAGGTAGTCATTGAATGGGGTACCTGAGCTTGGGATTTTATTGATATATTGTGCTAGAGAGCGTAATGAATCTTTTCCTAGAAGATAGACAGTGGTTGCCAGCCTTACTTCCAGTCTGGCTTGTTGCACTGGAAGTAAGTTAATCCTCCCAGGTTGCACTACCATAGCTTCAGACGAGTTAATAAAACAAATTCTTCCGTACCATACCACGGGCGGGGTTAGAACCCGCGATCAGAGTCTCAAAACTGCAGATCGACGCGTTAGCCACTGGGCCAGCTAGCCACAATAAAATTCATCCAACCAGGTATATTTATACACCATAGGAAGGTTAGCATATGCACCACTGTGACCACAAATGCATTTGTGGTCACAGTTTGTGATATGGTTTGTTTGCAATCGTGTCATTACGATTTCGTGAGTCAAATTCTTCCGGGCAATTTTGGTGACTCCGCAGGATTATAGGACCCTAGCTGCACCAGTGCCATTACCGAATGGGAGACTCTTGCTACTCCAGCACCAAAACCTAGTGCAGCACTGGCCTACAAACAGTCAAGTCGGGATAACTCCATCGCTGAAAAGGTGCAGACCTGGAGAATATATACAGGGAACTTTCATTGCATATATAAGTACCATAAAGCACCTAAATTACTGGGAAAGGCTGAAGTCCCCTGATCTGAACTCCGTGGAATGCAGGCGAGAAAGATACATAACATACATATGGAAAATTCTAGAGGGACTAGTCCCAAACCTACACACAGAAATCACTCCCTATGAAAGCAAAAGACTTGGCAGGAGATGCAACATTCACCCAGTGAAAAGCAGGGGCGCCACGAGTACAAGAAACAACACAATAAATGTTAGGGGTCCAAGACTGTTCAACTGCCTCCCAGCATACATAAAGAGGATTACCAATAGACCCCTGGCTGTCTTCAAGAGGCAGCTGGACAGACACCTAAAATCAGTACCTGACTAGCCAGGCTGTGGTTCCTATATCAATCTGCATGTGATCAGTAGTAACAATCTGATTGATTAGGCCCTGATTCATAATGAGGCCTGGTCATGCATCGGGCTGTGGGAGTAGTGATCCTTGGAATGCCCTCTAGGTATACTCCAGGTATGGTCTACATGGCCACTGTTTCTGACGTATCTATATGCATAAATTCTAACGGCTTCAAATCAAGCAGGAGAAAGCTGGTAGGCCCACATGTGAGAGAATGGGTCTCCATGGTCAGTGTGTACCATATAAAAAAAATCAGGGAGCCAGTGGTGCATTGTGGGAATGCCATTTCCATTGTCCTTTTTCAGCATGCCTAGCAGTAAGAAATATATGATTCCCCAGCAAATCTGGGACTCTTCTCTTCCCAAGTGTCAGTGAAGATCAATTTCATGGTTTTGAAAAGTTTGAGACCAAAAGCAATGCCCAGGATATCAGAAGAATGGAGGAGAAGGGGGAGGGAGGAGGAGGGAGGAGGGAGGAGGAGGGAGGAGGAGGGAGGAGGGACGAGGGAGGAGGAGGGAGGAGGAGGGAGGAGGGAAGAAGGAGGAGGAGGGAGGAGGAAGGAGGGAGGGAGAAGAAGATGTTCCCTTGAAGCATGGAAAATAGTTCACCCCATAAAGTGACAAGATAAGGGGAGATAACATCTGATAAGAGCTGACTTTGATGAGCGTAAACGAGGGTCGAGGGAGGGTGCAGCTGATAAGGAAAGATTAGATGACCATCCCCCTCCCTTCATTTTTGCTGGTACACAAACATTTCTATCTGTCTATTTGTCTGCCAAGCTCCCTGTCTATCCGTCTAGCTCTCTGTCTCAGAGAGAGCCACAAGACTGTGTCATCATCACGTTTACTCACATCTTCAAGCAGAGTATAGCACTTTGTCTGGATTTCTTGGGTTATCCTAGGTAATTTACACTATGTATACTTGTATTTATGTGTACCTGTGAGACAGAGATAGGCAGACAGAAAAAGAGACAGATTGAAAGAGATAGAATGAGGGAGAAAGATAATTAGATAGAATGTTTACCTGGAGTTTACCTGGAGAGAGTTCCGGGGGTCAACGCCCCCGCGGCCCGGTCTGAGACCAGGCCTCATGGTGGATCAGAGCCTGATCAACCAGGCTGTTGCTGCTGGCTGCACGCAAACCAACATACGAGCCACAGCCCGGCTGATCCGGAACTGACTTTAGGTGCTTGTCCAGTGCCAGCTTGAAGACTGCCAGGGGTCTGTTGGTAATCCCCCTTATGTGTGCTGGGAGGCAGTTGAACAGTCTCGGGCCCCTGACACTTATTGTATGGTCTCTTAACGTGCTAGTGACACCCCTTCTTTTCATTGGGGGGATGGTGCATCGTCTGCCAAGTCTTTTGCTTTCGTAGTGAGTGATTTTCGTGTGCAAGTTCGGTACTAGTCCCTCTAGGATTTTCCAGGTGTATATAATCATGTATCTCTCCCTCCTGCGTTCCAGGGAATACAGGTTTAGGAACCTCAAGCGCTCCCAATAATTGAGGTGTTTTATCTCCATTATGCGCGCCGTGAAAGTTCTCTGTACATTTTCTAGGTCGGCAATTTCACCTGCCTTGAAAGGTGCTGTTAGTGTGCAGCAATATTCCAGCCTAGATAGAACAAGTGACCTGAAGAGTGTCATCATGGGCTTGGCCTCCCTAGTTTTGAAGGTTCTCATTATCCATCCTGTCATTTTTCTAGCAGATGCGATTGATACAATGTTATGGTCCTTGAAGGTGAGATCCTCCGACATGATCACTCCCAGGTCTTTGACGTTGGTGTTTCGCTCTATTTTGTGGCCAGAATTTGTTTTGTACTCTGATGAAGATTTAATTTCCTCATGTTTACCATATCTGAGTAATTGAAATTTCTCATCGTTGAACTTCATATTGTTTTCTGCAGCCCACTGAAAGATTTGGTTGATGTCTGCCTGGAGCTTTGCAGTGTCTGCAATGGAAGACACTGTCATGCAGATTCGGGTGTCATCTGCAAAGGAAGACACGGTGCTGTGGCTGACATCCTTGTCTATGTCGGATATAAGGATGAGGAACAAGATGGGAGCGAGTACTGTGCCTTGTGGAACAGAGCTTTTCACCGTAGCTGCCTCGGACTTTACTCTGTTGACGACTACTCTCTGTGTTCTGTTAGTGAGGAAATTATAGATCCATCGACCGACTTTTCCTGTTATTCCTTTAGCACGCATTTTGTGCGCTATTACGCCATGGTCACACTTGTCGAAGGCTTTTGCAAAGTCTGTATATATTACATCTGCATTCTTTTTGTCTTCTAGTGCATTTAGGACCTTGTCGTAGTGGTCCAATAGTTGAGACAGACAGGAGCGACCTGTTCTAAACCCATGTTGCCCTGGGTTGTGTAACTGATGGGTTTCTAGATGGGTGGTGATCTTGCTTCTTAGGACCCTTTCAAAGATTTTTATGATATGGGATGTTAGTGCTATTGGTCTGTAGTTCTTTGCTGTTGCTTTACTGCCCCCTTTGTGGAGTGGGGCTATGTCTGTTGTTTTTAGTAACTGTGGGACGACCCCCGTGTCCATGCTCCCTCTCCATAGGATGGAAAAGGCTCGTGATAGGGGCTTCTTGCAGTTCTTGATGAACACAGAGTTCCATGAGTCTGGCCCTGGGGCAGAGTGCATGGGCATGTCATTTATCGCCTGTTCGAAGTCATTTGGCGTCAGGATAACATCGGATAGGCTTGTGTTAATCAAATTTTGTGGCTCTCTCATAAAAAATTCATTTTGATCTTCGACTCTCAGTCTGGTTAGCGGCTTGCTAAAAACTGAGTCATATTGGGACTTGAGTAGCTCACTCATTTCCTTGCTGTCATCTGTGTAGGACCCATCTTGTTTAAGTAGGGGCCCAATACTGGACGTTGTTCTCGATTTTGATTTGGCATAGGAGAAGAAATACTTTGGGTTTCTTTCGATTTCATTTATGGCTTTTAGTTCTTCCCGCGATTCCTGACTCCTAAAGGATTCTTTTAGCTTAAGTTCGATGCTTGCTATTTCTCTGACCAGTGTCTCCCTACGCATTTCAGATATATTGACCTCTTTTAGCCGCTCTGTTATTCTTTTCCGTCGCCTGTAAAGGGAGCGCCTGTCTCTTTCTGTTTTACATCTACTCCTCCTTTTTCTTAGAGGAATAAGCCTTGTGCATACATCGAGTGCCACCGAGTTAATCTGTTCTAGGCATAAGTTGGGGTCTGTGTTGCTTAGTATATCTTCCCAGCTTATATCGGTTAGGACTTGGTTTACTTGGTCCCACTTTATGTTTTTGTTATTGAAGTTGAATTTGGTGAATGCTCCCTCGTGACTAATCTCATTATGTCGGTCTGGGGCTCCGCGCATACATGACTGAACCTCAATTATGTTGTGATCTGAGTATATTGTTTTTGATATGGTGATATTTCTTATCAGATCATCATTGTTAGTGAAGATGAGGTCTAGTGTATTCTCCAGTCTAGTAGGCTCTATTATTTGCTGGTTTAAATTGAATTTTGTGCAGAGATTTAAAAGCTCGCGTGAGTGTGAGTTTTCATCAGAGCTGCCTCCTGGTGTTATTACTGCAACAATATTATTTGCTATATTCCTCCATTTTAGGTGCCTTAAGTTGAAATCCCCCAGGAGCAAGATGTTGGGTGCAGGAGCTGGAAGGTTTTCCAGACAGTGGTCAATTTTTAACAGCTGTTCCTGGAATTGCTGGGATGTTGCATCCGGAGGCTTGTAGACTATCACAATGACTAGGTTTTGGTTCTCGACCTTTACTGCTAAAACTTCCACTACATCATTTGAGGCATTTAGCAGTTCTGTGCAAACAAGTGACTCTGCAATGTACAGGCCAACCCCCCCCTTTTGCCTGTTCACTCTGTCACATCTGTATAGGTTGTAACCTGGGATCCATATTTCGTTGTCCAAGTGATCCTTTATGTGGGTCTCAGTGAAAGCCACGAACATTGCCTTTGCCTCTGCAAGCAGTCCACGGATGAAAGGTATTTTGTTGTTTGTTGCTGGCTTTAGACCCTGTATATTTGCAAAGAAGAATGTTATCGGACTGGTGGTATTGTTGGTACTGGGGGGGGGATTTTTTTTCCGGCATTAGTATCTGTATCTGTTGGTTTGGAGTGGAGGGGAAACAGCATCCAACCCCATTGTTTTGACAGGCGGTAGGGGAAGTGAGTAATGAGATATGTTATTTTGACAGCTGCTGACTCCTGACTCAAAACTATTATAAGCCACACTCACACAAGACAAGCTTGCTGAATGGAGATAATAACAGTTATATGAAAGTATCTAGTGACTATATATATGTATATATATTATAGAAACCAGAAGCAAGAAGGGAAGGCAGGAATGAAGGAAGGACAGATGAAGGAATGTAGGAAGAGAGGTAGGAAAGGAATGCAGGAAAGTAGGAAGGAAGGAATGATGACACACGACCATTTACCTAGGATAACTACATAACACAACTGCCTGCTAATACTTTGAAGAAAACTGCTCACACGAGGTTTTTTGTCTTTGCACATAAAAAAAAAAGTCCACAAAAATGCACACACACTGGTGTTATGTGTGAGGAATGTAAAACACCATTGTGTATGACACCATGTTTCAAAGAGTTCCACAAGCTGCAGAACTTCTAGGAATATGCTCGGTGACTGTACATTAGTATATATATTATAGAACAATGGTAATAAAAATTTTTTTGTATTGTTTGTTTTTGTAAACAAGTTTTGTAAACAATATATTGATAATTAGGTTTGTGTGTTTATTGTGTTGTATACAATGAGTGTATATATGTACATTGCACCTTACTTTGGTCTCATAGGCCACATAAGTTATGTGAAAAAATAAAATAGTGAAAAAACAAAAAACCTTCAAATACAGGTAAACTAAAGTTTACCGGGTGAGCGGCAGTCGCCGCTGTTGCCATATGCAGCTCATTTTCTGCAAACTTCACAGCTCTATATCTCGGTAAGTACTGATGGCAAAAGTTTTTTTTTGGACTAAAACACTCAGAAAAATAATCTTAACATTTTCATAAGAAAAAAAATTTTTTTTTCGAATATTTTGCGACATAGAATGACAGTTTCAGAAAGGGGCCTGCGACAGTCAAAGGGTTAATGAGTGCCTAACTAAAAACTGACAGAACCTACTATATAGATTTCAAAAACTTAAATGTGATAACACTGTAGCAATCAAACAGTGTTTTACTCAAGATGGCATTATCATGGTAAAATTATCAGACTTGGGTCATAGGTTTGAAATAACAAACGAACAAGAGCTAGCATATTTCGTCATATTTCGGCATATTTCGGCCTGGTCACAGACCGGGCCGCGGGGGCGTTGACCCCCGAAACTCTCTCCAGGTCTCCAGGTAAACAATCACTGGTCTGACTGAATCTTGTTAAACTGCATCACAACATAATATCAACCATGTACAGTGCTGTAGTATAGTACAATACATCCTATCCTTTTATTTGTCTGGCTATTTGTCATAAGTGATTATTTACCATGTTGTTATAAGTGTATACACCTACCATCCGACTTACGACCGAGTTCGGTTCCGAGAAACCAGTCGTAAGTCGAAATGGTCGTAAGTCGAACTTTACTACTGAATATTATTTATTTATTTATTTATTTAAAAATTTGTGCACACATACAGAGGTACAAAAAATACAGAAAAGAGCAGTATGCCAAAGCCACTTATACTATGCATAGCATTACGGGCTGGCTTAAAATTAACTTAAGATGAACTAAGCAATGATGACATCGGTGATAAAACTTTAATGTAAACAGATTACTATAAAGCACAAGTGAGTATTACAAAGACAGGTCATATGGTTGTATGCATTGTTGTACATTCAGTAGAATGGAGTATTCTGTTAGGTAGTGTATTTAAAAAATAATAAAGTTAGATTGGGTTTTAGGTTTAACATTTATGTGATATAATTGTGAGAAACATTTAAGATATACAATTTATAAGGTTCAGTTATTCAGTATTTATTTGGTTTTGGGTGAGTAAGTGATCTTTGAGAAGAGACTTGAATTTATAAACAGGTAGTGTTTCTTTTATATTTACAGGTAATGAGTTCCAGATTTTAGGGCCTTTTATGTGCATTGAGTTTTTGCATAGTGTGAGATGGACACGAGGAACATCAAAGAGTGATCTGTGCCTTGTGTTATGGTCATGTGTTCTGTTGAGGTTGGCAAGGAGATGTTTGAGGGGAGGGTTAATATCAGAGTTAAGTGTTCTATGTATGTAATAGGTGCAGTAATAAGTATGAATGTTTTGTATGGTGAATAGGTTTAGTGTATTGAATATTGGTGGAGTGTGCTGCCTATAGTGAGAATTTGTTATCATTCTAACTGCAGCCTTTTGTTGGGTAATTAGTGGTCTGAGATGGTTACTTGTTGTTGAGCCCCATGCACAAATTCCATAGGTGAGATAGGGGTAAATAAGAGAGTGATATAGGGCCAGGAGGGCTGACTGTGGAGCATAGTACCGTATCTTCGATAGTATGCCTACAGTCTTGGAAATTTTCTTAGAAATTTGTTGTATATGTGTATGAAATTTGAGTCTATTATCAAGGTGGATTCCTAAGAATTTTCCCTCTGTTAGCTTTGTGATAGGTGATCTGTTTATCATTATGTTAAGAGGGACATCTGTAGCTCTGTTACCAAACTGAATGAAGTAGGTTTTGTCAATGTTTAGTGTAAGTTTGTTAGTCCTCATCCAGGTAGATATTTTCTGTAATTCTGTATTTACAGTATTTTCTAGCGTGACTGGGCTTGGGTGGGAGAAGACGTATGTAGTGTCATCTGCAAATAGTGTGGGTTTGAGTAATTGCGAAGCATTTGGTAGGTCATTTATGTATAGGAGAAAGAGAAGAGGGCCAAGGACACTTCCCTGTGGGACACCAACTGTAATTGGTTGTGCAGAAGAGTTTGCCCCATTTGCATACACATATTGGCTTCTGTTGCTGAGGTATGACTTGAGGTAGTTGAGGGAGTGCCCTCTTATACCATAGTGTGACAATTTTACGTCGAGCAAGTCATGGTTAACTGTATCAAAAGCTTTACGTAAGTCAATGAAGATCCCCAGTGGGACTTCTTTTTTCTCTATTGCAGTGTATATATGTTCTAGCATGTGTATAATAGCATCATTAGTATTTTTATTTGGCCTGAATCCAAATTGGCAGGGGTTGAGTATGTTTTGGGAGATAAGGTAAGAGTAGATTCGTTTATGAATTAATTTTTCGAAGATTTTTGAGAGAGGGTGCAAGTTGGATATTGGCCTATAGTTATTCAACTCTGTTTGGTCTCCTCCTTTGTGGATCGGGGTGACCCTTGCTATTTTGAGTACTGTGGGGAAGGTGGAGGATTCAATGGATTTGTTAAAGAGTGTTGCAATGATTGGTGATAGCACTTGTGACACTTTTTTGTATATAAAGGGTGGTAAGGTATTTAAATCTCCTGCCTTGTTTTTTAGCGTGTTGATAATAAGGGAGACTTCGTATGGGTTAGTCGGAGCTAGGAACAGTGTGTTCGGGTAGTTGCCAGTGAGGTAGTCATTTGGTGGGGTATCTGAGCTTGGGATTTTATTGGCAAGGTTTTGTCCTATAGTGGAGAAGAAGTCATTGAGTCTGTTTGCTGTTTCTGTTGGTGGGAGTTGGGGTTCATCTGATTTTGCTAATTTTATTTCGCTATTTCGTGATATCTTTTTTGTTCCTAGAATTTCTGATAGGGTTTTCCAGGTCTTTTTTATATCACCTCGTAAGTTGGATAATCTGTTCTCATAATACAATTTTTTTGCCCTTCTTATCAGGCTGGTTAGGATTGACGAGTAACGTTTTGTTTGGTCTCTGGTTATGTGACCCATTCTGTACATTTTTGTAATGACTTTATTTTATTGTTTTATTTTGGTATTTCATGTTTTACTTTACTTTTTATGCTGTTAGTACTGTATTTTATACTGTAAGGTTTAGGATAAACATTGTGTGCAACACAAATAGTTGTTTATTTCCCAGAAATTTGGCATGAAATTTGACGTGTACTTGGCTCTGTGAAGACCTGTTTGCGCGCTCTCTAGAATTGAAGCAAGATGCCCTCCATCGAGCAACTTTACCAACAGCTTAAGGAAGAATTGAGGTTGGCGAATTTGGAAATTCGGCGATTGACCGAGGAGAACAAGAAGATTCGTAGTAGTCCTCCTGTTTTGAGTCCTCAGGTCAAGAAGGGAAACTGGTCAGTGGCTGGACAGCAGGGAAAGAAGTTGACGATCAAGAAGACGAATGGAAAGGTAGAAACGATGAAGAAGAAAGAGACTTCCGTGGAAACTGTTGTGGAAACATCCAATACATTCTCAGTGCTACCCGACGAATGTGAGTTGACTACTGGGAACGACACGACGAAAGACATTAAGGAAGGTAAGAATATTGTTGTTGTTGGGGATAGCCAAGTTAGGTATATGGATAGGGCGTTCTGCTTGAAGGACAGGAGTAGGAGACAGAGAGTTTGCTTTCCTGGGGCTGGGATGGAGGATATTGTTAGCCGTCTGGATGACATCATGAGAGGTAATGGGAGCAATCCTATTATCTGTCTCAGTGCTGGAGGCAACGATGTTGGCAGACGTAGGAGTGAGGACCTGATTAGCAGGTATAGGTCAGCAATAGAAATAATTAGAAGTAAGGGTGGGAACCCTCTCATATGTGGTATTTTGCCAAGGAGGGGAGTTGGAAGTGAATGGTTGTCCAGGGCAATTGGTGTCAATTGCTGGCTGGACAAATACTGTAAGGAAAATGCGGTAACATTCATTGACAACTGGGACCTCTTCTATGGCAGAAATGACATGTATGCTAGGGATGGGGTTCACTTATCTAGGTGTGGGGTGGGAGCACTGGCAACTGCAGTGGAGGGAGCAGTTAGGACTTTAAACTAGGAATAGTTAGTGGTATGGGTTTTGGCAGGAAAACAGTGAAGTCCCAGTGTAGTAATATTACGAGTTCTAGGGGAACTAGTAATAATAAGAACGAGATAGATATTGAAAAGCCAGGGACCTTGGGTGATAAAGACGGTAATAGGTTTAGTAGAAAAATAGAAATGAGCAGGAAGGGTAAAGAGAAAGGAGAGTCTTTCAATGTTTATTATGCTAATTGCCGTAGTGCTAGGAATAAGATGGACGAGTTGAGATTAGTTGCTAGTGTAGGTAACATTGATGTATTTGCCTTAACTGAGACGTGGTTTAATTCAAAAAGTCGGGACATGCCTGCGGAATGTCATATTCAGGGTTTTAAATTGTTCCAAGAAGATAGAAGTATTGGGAGGGGGGGTGGGGTGGCATTGTACGTCCGAGATCGCTTGAACTGTTGCATAAAAACGGGTATTAAGTCTGAAGTAACACATACAGAGTCTGTTTGGATAGAATTTTCAGAGGGGCATGAAAAACTGATTTTAGGAGTGATATACCGTCCCCCTAACTTAGATAGGGACCAAGGGAAACTACTATGGGAGGAAATTGTTAAGGCCACAAGGCACGATAATGTAGTAATTCTAGGAGACTTTAACTTTAGTCATGTTGATTGGAATTTCTTGACTGGGAATTTAGAATCGTACGACTTCTTAGAAGTATTTCAGGATTGTTTTTTGAAGCAGTTTGTGACAGAACCTACAAGGGGAAATAACCTGCTTGACTTAGTTATGGCAAACAATGAATCCCTTGTTAATAATTTAGAAATTTCAGAGGAACTGGGTGCTAGCGACCACAAATCAATTACATTTAGCATTGAATGGAAGTACGATAGTAGCGATAACTCAGTAACAGTCCCAGATTTTCGCTTAGCAGATTACGATGGGCTTAAAGAACACTTATCATCTGTTGACTGGGGTAACGAAGAGAGCTATCAATATGACAGTTTTCTGAACACTATACATGCTGCTCAAAGAGCGTTTATCCCATATAAAGAAATTAGATCAAATAGAAATGACCCAAAATGGATGAATAATAGGCTCAAATATCTACTAGGGCATAAGAAAGGAATTTATAGGCGTATCAAAAGAGGTGAGGGTCATCTTATGAATCAGTATATTGACATTAAGAGGGACATTAAAAAGGGGATAAGAAAAGCTAAAAGGGACTATGAAATTAAAGTTGCTAGGGATTCTAAAACTAACCCAAAAAGTTTTTTCCAGGTCTATAGAACAAAAGTTAGAGATAAGATAGGTCCCCTTAAAAATAACTATGGGCACCTTACTGACAATGAGAATGAAATGTGCTTGATTTTAAATAATTATTTTCTCTCAGTTTTTACACAGGAAGACACTAACAATATTCCAGTAATTAATTTTTACAGTGGGCTAGAAGAAGATAAATTATGTAACATCACAGTCACTAGTGAGATGGTTGTGAGGCAGATAGACAGACTGAAGCAAAATAAGTCGCCGGGTCCTGATGAGGTTTTTTCAAGGGTTCTTAAGGAATGCAAAATGGAACTCTGTGAACCATTAACTAATATTTTTAATTTATCTCTTCAAACAGGTGTAGTGTCTGATATGTGGAAGATGGCTAATGTAACTCCTATTTTTAAAACAGGGGACAAGTCGTTACCGTCAAATTACCGCCCAATAAGCCTGACCTCAATTGTAGGCAAATTACTAGAGTCAATTATAGCTGAGATTATAAGAAGCCATCTCGATAAGCATAGCTTGATTAATGATACTCAGCATGGATTCACAAGAGGCCGGTCTTGTCTAACTAATTTATTAACTTTCTTCAGTAAAGCTTTTGAGGCTGTTGACCACAATAAAGAATTTGATATTATTTACTTAGATTTTAGTAAGGCTTTTGATAGAGTTCCGCACCATAGACTGTTAAAGAAAGTGGCAGCCCATGGCATTGGGGGAAAAGTGCTCTCGTGGATCGAGTCATGGCTCACTGACAGGAAGCAGAGAGTGTCCATAAATGGGGTTAAATCCGAGTGGGGATCTGTAACAAGTGGCGTTCCACAGGGATCAGTCTTGGGCCCGTTGTTGTTTATAATATATATCAATGATCTTGATGAGGGAATTACTAGTGATATGAGCAAATTCGCCGATGACACAAAGATAGGTAGGATAATTGATTCAAACGTAGATGTTAGGGAACTTCAGGAGGATTTAAACAAACTCTATTCTTGGTCAGAAAAGTGGCAGATGCAGTTCAATGTAGATAAGTGCAAGGTTCTGAAGCTTGGGAGTGCCCATAACCCTAGTACTTATAAATTAAATGATGTAGAACTTAGCCATACAGATTGCGAAAAGGACTTGGGGGTTATGGTGAGCAGCAACCTTAAACCAAGACAGCAATGCCTAAGCGTACGTAATAAGGCAAATAGATTACTGGGATTTATATCAAGAAGTGTAAGCAACAGAAGTCCAGAGGTCATACTGCAGCTTTATACATCATTAGTAAGGCCTCACCTTGATTATGCAGCTCAGTTCTGGTCTCCGTATTACAAAATGGACATAAATTCGTTAGAAAACATTCAGCGTAGGATGACTAAATTAATACATAGCATCAGAAATCTTCCTTATGAAGAAAGATTGAAGACTCTTAAGTTACATTCACTTGTTAGACGAAGAATGAGGGGAGACCTGATCGAAGTGTATAAGTGGAAGATAGGTATTAATAAAGGGGATATTAATAAGGTCTTGAGGATGTCTCTCCAAGAGAGAACCCGCAGTAATGGATTTAAATTAGATAAGTTTAGATTTAGAAAGGACATAGGAAAGTATTGGTTTGGAAATAGGGTAGTTGATGAGTGGAACAGTCTACCTAGTTGGGTTATTGAGGCTAGGACTTTGGGTAGTTTCAAATCTAGGTTGGATAAGTACATGAGTGGGAAGGGTTGGATTTGAGTGGGACTTTCACATCAGAGCTTATTTCTTGGGTAGCATTGAAAATTGGGTTGGGTAAATGTTTTGTTAGTGGGATGAATTGTAAAGGACCTGCCTAGTATGGGCCAGCAGGCCTCCTGCAGTGTTCCTCCTTTCTTATGTTCTTATGTTCTTATAAAAAACATGGTCGTAAGTTGAGTGGTCGTAAGTCGAGCAGGTCGTAAGTCGGATGGTAGGTGTATTTTACTATATTCCTAAAAGTGTATCTTACTTAAAATCTTTAGTTGCTAAAACAAGGCACTAAACCAAGTGCTTAAGAGTTAACTTCTCACTGACTCTTATACCCAGTGCCTTATACATTTTTAGCTTGAATATTAATCTTAACCCTTTCAGGGTCCGTCCCATAGTTCTACGGCTTTGAAACCAGGGTCCAAACCATAGAACTACGCCAAAATTCTAGCAGCTTCAAATTTAGCGCGAGAAGGATGGTATGCCTACATCCAAGAGAATGGGTCTGCTTGATTAGTGTGCACAGTAAACAAAAAATCTGGGCACCGGAATGGCATTGTGAGAACGCCATCTCAGTACGCTTTGTTCACCATGCCTCAAGGTGAGGAAGCTCTCACTCCAAGGTGAATTGGGACTCTTCTCTTGCTAACTGATAGTTCTGAAACTGATGGAAGTGGATCTGAAGAGGAATTCTATGGTTCTGATCAATTTGTGACCGAAAGCAATGATCAGGATATTGAAAATAGTGCCGAAAATCCTGACGACCCTCAACTTTCCACCTCAGGTGCTGGTGTGTCTCAATCACTTTCAGTTGTAGCTCATCATAAGAGAAAAGTAATATTTTCACCTGGCCAGGCCTCAGACTTGAGTAATGGTGATGATAGTGAAGTGGACTTCGATATTATTGCTCTTGATAACCATTCGAGTTGTGATACTGAGGAATCATATTCACCAGTGAAGTGTCAGTATATATACCACTGCATGCACTCAGGTAGTGTACCATGTGCAATTCCAAGGGGATGGAGTACATCCCGTGGTCCTACACCTGGAATAGACAGTGAAAGTGAAGATGATGTGCCTAGACAGACAGAGTCGCCGTTCAGCCGCCGTGGAGAGAAGACGTCATCGTTCCTGCTCTTCGGTTATCCTGAGTAATTCTCGATCAGAGCAACTCTGAACACTGTTACTCGAGATTTTTCTTGGGTTATCCTGAGTTGTTCGAGACCAGAGCTGAGAGGAAACTTGCTTGCAGTCACTTCGAGCCCAATCCCATCAAGAGGGTAAGGCAGTGACTTGCTTGCTTGTTCACCCCTCTCTTCCCCATCCCCCCATCCTTCCCAATCCTCCCCTCACCCAAACATCTACACTGGCCCACACACTAACACACTACTTACATTGCTATCCTTCTGACTTTCCTATCTTCTTCTTTTTCGGCAACTTTGCCTTTGGCGAGTTAACACAAGGCATTTTGACCATCCGGTAGCCTGTGTGCTTTTTTAAAATCCTGCCGATCCTTGCCTTGGGCCCTTTCCCCCTCACCACTCGAGGGTAGGCTATCTTAGGGGCTGACCTTCATAAGTCAGCTGAAATAGGATGTCAGGACTAACACTAAGGAAAGACCCTTTTTGTTAAAGCAACTTATGTGCCAGATGTACCTTCCTGGACAACATGGCATGAATAAGAGTAAGATTACGTGTTGATGACAACCAAAAGTCGAAGAAAGAAATTCTAGAATGTATTTGTTCGAATTCAACTGTTGCTCCGGTGGATGTTTTTCAAACCCATGCTGGGGCAGTACTTCTCTCTTCTGAAGAAGAATTACTTCAACTGCTCAAGCAAGATGTTCTAGACAAATTGAAAACTTTTGGTATCAACCCAATTGCACCTGAAAGCTACCAAGCCCAGCGAACTGTGTTTGTGGCCAGAATTAACAGCTTCATGAGAGAGAGCACAATGAATGAACTTGTTGATGACTTGAATAGGGAGAATGCTGAATTTAAGGCTGTCCAAGCATATAAATTCTATAAACCTGGCAACAACCAGGTAACATTAAAGTTAATACTTGAAACACCTGAAGCAGCCAAACTAGTGTGTCAAAATGGTTTCAAATGTTTTGGCACCAGATGTACACCTGACCAAATCTCTTTTGAGTGGTTTGTCAGTGTTACACAATGTTACAAATGTTATGCATTTGGTCATACCACCAACAAATGCTGTACCCAAGCACTGATTTGCAGCATATGCTCTGGTCAACATTCTTTTAAAGACTGTCATAACAAAACTAAGCCCAAGTGTGTCCTCTGCAATGGAAAACATCATGCTGTTTCTGCTATCTGTCCTGAGAGGAAAAAGGTAATACAGAAAATTCTAGAAGCCAAGAAACTGTCCAATTCTTCGAAGACCACTCCCCAGCCACCTCCAACAATGTCCCAAATTTCCTTCCCAGCTTTGCCTGGATCTAGTGGGACTCCTCAGGTCTCTTCCACTGGTTCCAATGTTTGGAATTCTGCCCTTCTTGGAGTGTCCCAATCTAATACTCACTTACAACATACACAAACGCAACCACAAGGTTCATCCTCACCTCCCATGTCTCAGGTATCCTCAGCCGGGGATATGACGAGAGCTCAATTGATGTATATGATGGCTAAGGACATAGGTGGTGACATTCAACTCTGCTCTAATATTTTGACAGATTTGTTAATGGCTAATGGGATCACTCCTATTACTATCCCAGAAAATGTTAAGGTTATTATGGCCCAACCCTCTCAAAACAGGAAGTATGTGCCCTACTCTACCTCTACAAATACGCCTAATTCATCCCTTGCTCAGGGATCACCCGCCTCGCATACCCAGGTTGTCAACTCCCCTCAGCCAGATGAGTCAATACCTGACCCTAAACATGAGATTGGTGCTTACTCTTCTGCTATTGCAGCTGATCCTGTTGAACAGGAACTTTCCCAGGGTAATTCACCTGGCCTACCAAATTTTTCCTTGGAGCCTCCACAGTCTCCCATTAACTCTCATGAATCTCTGCTTCCTGGAATTGGGAATATCACACCTCAGTTTTCTGATGATGACTCTAATGACTTTAATGATTCTGTTAATATTACCAACTCTAGTGAAGATGATGACACTTTTAGTACACAAGCAACTACTCAGAATTTCCCTCCTCCCCTTGACAAGTCCAGCAGGGATAGTGTGTATACCAAACAAGACATTACTTGCAGACGTTCAGACCGCAGTACACGTCCGAAGTGCAAGAAATAATGGGGATTACAATTTTCCAACTTAATGTTCAACATTTCTTTAATAACCGTTACCTCCTTGAGGTTGAACTACATAATTACAATCCCGATGTTATACTCTTGAATGAGACAACTGCGAGAGTTGATCAACATATTAAATTACGTGGTTACTCTACTGTGGAGAAATCGAGAGGACCCTATAGTGGCGTAGCCATCTTAGTTAAATTAGGCTATGTATTTAGAAATATTCATGTTGATGAAGATAACATTCTTGCAATAGAACTGACGACGTCTCATGGCCAAATATTGATAGAAAATGGATATTTTCCCCTGAGACAACCATATATAGAGTCAATTCCTCTACATAGGATATTAAGCAGAAATATTCCAACAATTCTAGCGGGAGATTTTAATGCTCATCACCCTGCCCTCTAACTGTGGAGCTGGTATTCCACTGGGTGACTTGAAAGGAAAACAACTATTTAATATCATGGCAGCCAGAAACTTGTCATTTCAAGGCCCATTCTTTAAATTGTATATTGGTCCTCATCCAGGGACACCAGATATAGTCCTGACAAACAGGGGTAGGGGTCGGCCTACTTTGTGACTTGGACTCTTTCATTGTCGTATCTCTCAGGGAAACTGAGTCCTGGAGAAAGTACGTACTCTGAAGATCTGACCATATCCCTGTTTTAATACAACTACAAACTTCTCCATTTAGAATACCTGTACCTCCTAAACCCAATCTCAACACCCTAGGATTTGACTCCTTCAGGGCATTTCTAGGTGAAGATGAAATTGTGTCATTGGAAAATCTACCTTCCACTGCAATTGACGACGCGATCAGGTCCCTTCACAATCAAATAATTGATGCTACTAATGCAACTTGCCAATTAGCTTCCACAAAGATCTATAAACAATATAAACCTACGAGGGAAATTAGAGATGGTATGAGAAATTATCAAACAGAATGTCAAAGACATCTTCAAATGCGGCAACCATAAGTAGCTACATTGTATAGAATGAGGCAAGAATTAATTAACATGATTAGTCATCACAAACGTGACTTATGGAAATTGCTAGTTCTAAAAGCTAATCAGTATAAGTGAGAGCCTGCAAAATTTTGGAGTAAGATTCGGCAACTTTTAGGTCAAAACACAAGACTCCTACCTACCTAATTCATACCCTCACTGATGATGATGATGATGAAAAGGTTGAGATTAAACTTGATGATCCACAGGACCAGGCTAATTTGATGGGTGATGTATGGGAGAAAATTCTCTCCCACAATAACAGTCGTCGATTTAATAATAATCACTATCAGTTGGTCAATGAATGGAGAGATGAGAACTTAGCTGATCTACAACCACTACCTACCATCAATACATCAACTCTTGAAGTGGCACACCCACTTACTAGACCTATCACACTACTTGAGATGAGTCAAGTTATTGGAAGAATGTGAAATAGAGCCCCTGGTCTCTCTGGAATAACAATGAAACAAATAAAGTTCCTACCCAAAAATTGTAAACAGTCCTTGGTTAATATCTTTAATGCCATCTTGGCCTCCGGACATTTTCCAGTTGTTTTTAAGACTGCTAGGATGATCTTTCTTGCTAAACCCAATGAAAACATCCATGAACCAGAAAACTATAGACCTATATCCTTACTTGAAGTCACTGGGAAAGTTCTTGAAAAGATCATTTCCAACAGAATGAACTACTATATGGAGTTTAATCACCTTTTTACTGAAAAACAATTTGGCTTTAAGACACACAGAGGTACCCATCACGCAATAAATATTATTTTTGATACTGTAGCGAGTCTGAAACATCAGGGCAATCTTGCCCTAACTGCCATCAGAGATGTTCATAAAGCTTTTGATAGCTTATGGCATGATGGTCTTATACACAAACTTATTGACCTACCTGACCATAACTGGACATTTCTCAGATTTATATATAACTTCTTAACTCAAAGAAAAATCATTCCTACCTTTCAGAGCCTTATATACCGACAGCTGGTGTCCCACAAGTCTTAGTCAAATTCTATTCAATATTTATGTGAATGATCTTCCTCAACCAGAGTTTAATGATACAATTATAACGCAATTTGCAGATGATGTTATCCATATCGTCTCGTCAACTCCTGTAACAGGAAAATACAAATATGAAAGAATCAAAGAAAAAATGAATACTGAACTTCGTCGAACATCCAATTGGGAAAAGAAATAGAGAATTGTGACTACCCCTGACAAAGTCCTGGTTAGCACAATAGGATGTTTTGCATCAACCATCGAAGATAAATGGGGTATCTCCATCAGAGGTACACCTGTAGCCATTAGAAATCCTAACAAGATCTTGGGATATGAAATAGACAGGCTGCTCCACTCAACATCTCGTGTCAATAAAAAGATCAACATAGCCATAGCCGGTCTTAGCAGTCTCTTTGGATTTAATCAAGCCTCTTTACATGTCAAAAAAATCTGTATAAAATGATAAGACCAATACTCGAATACCCATGTGTCTCAATGTTGTTAACAACAAAGACCAACATGATAAAGTTGCAACGGGTCCAGAATAGAGCTCTCTGCTTTATTATGGGTACCAGGAGGAGAGACAGAGTCAAAATGGCAGATTTACATGTACAACAGGATATTACTGCCTTAAATGTATGCCTTGATACACTGAAGAGACAACTCTATGCAATGCAAGAACTCTACATACCAGATAGAGAACATCCTCTCCAAGTTGAAAATACCACTGACTATATCATTAATACTCCTCCTCACAGGACCAAAAGAATGACTCTCCCACAGAGGTGCGTCGCTTCATCCATAAAGACGATTATCATCGATCAATGATCTTGAGCAACCTCCTGCAGATGAAGATGATTGGGTAACACCAGAACCCTTCTATGTCTACTAAGAAAATTATTGCCCCGTAATTAGGGAGATTTCTTGTATAACACTTCTACTTCTACATCTACTGTTATAAATATGCTACATTTACTATGGCAGGATACAACCTTGAAAGAAGCTAACGTGTCAAGTAATTCTTTACAAATTGTCCAGATTACCGCCTTGTCTTGTCGCTTAAATATTCGTTATGCAATCACAAAAAAAAAAAAAAAATTGCAACTTGTATATATACTACCAATTCAGAGTCATGTACCTATATATGTGTTATATCTATGTGACTATGATGGGTTAGTATTATACCCCTTCAAGAATATTCTATTATTACACATACACTTTTTAAATTGCGCTTACCTTTTATATCCTACCTCACTTCCCCCTCTCACCCTTTTCCAATATTTCTAGCCTTATCCATCCTTCTTCCTTACCCATCTTACCAAAGACTCTGGTCATAAGAATCGAATCGATGTGGCTATAATCTGTATGTAAAAACCACAGGTGTCAGTAGGTGGTGCTGACTCATCAAATCCAAAATAAAGCGGAGCATCATCCACCCACACATCACAAGCTGCACAACCACAACCAGTTTATGATGTCCAGTATCCACCAGGAAACTGCATCTGGGATTGGCAGGAAAATCCCAATTTTGTTCCCAATCACCCATCAGTTTGATGACACTCAAACGTGGAACCCTGCCATCTTGTTACCTTGGAAACACTGCAAATGAACTGGAATTCTTTGAACTATTCTTTGATCAGCTCTTGATGGAAAATATTGTCAGGGAAAGTAACAAGTATTTTAAGTACACCATGGCAAATACGATCATACCACCACAGTCAAGACTACACCAGTGGAAAGAGATAACTGTGGCTGAAATGTATTTGCTTTTTGCAATAATAATGCTTATGCACCATGTCTATAAGCATAATATAAAATCGTAATACTGGTCCACAGATCAGCTAATTTGTACCCCGGCCTTCAGTGAAATCATCCCAGTGAACAGGTTTATCTTACTGTTACGTATGTTGCACTTCTCTGATAAAACCAGGCCTGACAGAAGTGACAGGTTATACAAGATTAGAAATGTTTTCATGTATCTGAAACAAAAGTTCAACATGTACTTTTATACATTCAAGAATTTTGTAATTGACAAGTCTTTGATTTTGTTCAGAGGTAGACTGTTGTTCAAACAGTATATACAGAGCAAGAGCAAAAGCTTTGGTATAAAACTGTTTGTACTCTGTGACTGTGACAGTGGCCTGGTATTGGATATTATTGTATACACGAGAAGTAAAACACTGAAAGATACCAGGATGTTATTGGGTATCTCAGGTAACATAGTGAGAAGCATGATGGCACCTTATCTTGGTGGGGGGCATTCATTATATACTGATAACTGGTACACAAGCCCTTTACTCAGTGATTTCTTGCGAGTGAACATGACAAATGTGTGTGGCACAGTGAGTTCTAATCGTAAACATATGCCCAGGTTCAACGCAGGCACTCATGCTGGTGAGGTGCAGGTGTTTACTGTGAATGACATCATGGCATTCACAGTAAACACCTGTGTTGACAACATTGTTGACAACCATTCACCCTAACGAAATGAAAGACAGTGGCAAAGTTGATAGAGTGACTACTGAACGTATTAAAAAACCAGTAACAGTGATTGATTATACACAAAACATGCATTTGGTTGACAAATGTGACATGAAGATTGGCTTTGTTGATTGTGTTGTTTAGAGTTACAAGTGGTACAGGAAACTTTTCTTCCATTTCATGGACATTTCAATGCTCAATGCATATAATATGTACCAAATAATGACCGGTAACAGACCACAGTATGGTGAATTTTGTTTGTCTGTCGTCAGACAACTCATAATGAAGTAACAGGTAACAACACATGCTATACAAAACTGTCCTTGAACTCCTCAGGAAATACCCAAGCGTTTGAGGAGGGAAGATGATCACTTCATAATACAGCTTCCTGCAACTAAGAAGAAATTTGCTCAGAAGAGATATGTTGTCTGTGCACAAACAAAACGATGGCAACAAAGACGCAAAGAAACCCGGTTTATGTGCAAGGAATGTAAGGTACCTCTGTGCATGGTACCTTGTTTCAAGGACTTCCACAGGCTGCAGCAGATCTAGAAACATGTCCAATGACTGTACATATGTAAATATATAATAGAACATTAGTATTATACAACATTTGTGCATATTTATTGTAGTAAACAATACTGGTAAACAATATACAGTAGGGCCCCACTTATATGGCAGGTTAGGTTCCAGGCTACCACCGTAAAGCGGAAATTGCCGTAAAGTGGAACACCCTTTTTTCTCTTATAAATGCTGTGGAAATTTATTTGGTCCAAATAGTTCCACAGCTCAGATCCAGCACGAGTGTCTGGTCGTCTGAGCCGAGCGGCCCTTAAACCCTCCCAAACACGGCATTCTCTGGTTGGCGGTTGGTAAGCTTATTTAATTTATAGATTTACTCTTCAGGGAAGTAGGAGGTAGGTTTACTGGTAGTACACTCATATTAGGTTTACTAAGGCATCTGTAGATAATGATAGAGTAGACCTAAGACCTTAACATAGGTAGTAATAGGCCGATAATGTAGGCAAACATTAGGATAAGTTAGCTAGGGAGAACTGGCAGCCCTAGCTTGAATGGCGGGGCGCAGGTCACAAAGACAGAATAGCGTCCTTCTTACGATAGACTTCGACTGGACAAGACGTGCCGTGAACATCAGGCGGCGCCCCCACGTGTCTTCACATCTGAGACCTGGGGAAATCTGGTAGAGACACCTCGATGTACCGTAGATGATCTCCTCCATCAGCCCATACAGTAAGACGAGATATCCACCTTTTTCCGTAGGATCTGGCCAGTGACTTAGGAGATTGTGGGTTGAGTTAACTGAGGGCTCGGCGTGCTACAGAGAGAGTATGCCCAGTAAGTACCAGCGTCTCAGGGTCGTCTGAAGCTAGTGTCTGAGTCTGCATAGTTATACTAGGGGATACATACCCTCTTGGATATAGGAATTTCTGAGGTGCAGGCAGGACACTAATAACGATTGAATATTGCAGGAATTAATGCTCCCGGTTGCACGTGGTTCCCAAGGGGAAGTCCAAGGGGGCTAAAGCTAGGCTTAGGAAGTTGAAGATCAGGATATATGCTGCAACACCAAGTAAGTTAGTCCTTTATACGTGCATGCAGGCGAGGTTTCTTGCAATACCAATCATTTGTGAAAATCTGTCCTATAAGCCACTTGTGAGGCTGAGGTACCCACCTCAGACTCGGTGTCAACAGAGTTTGCCAGGGTAGGCGACTCACTTGGAGGCAGTCCACACAAATTTTCACAAAAGTGGTCCTTCGAAAACCGGATGTCGAATAGCTAGGTTAAGCTATCATAGCTAGGCCACAGTTAGGAACCAGTTTACAGAGTTAGGTTAAGCTATCATAGCTAGGCCACAGTTAGGTTAAGCTATCATAGCTAGGCTACAGTTAAGAACCAGTTTTACAGAGTTAGGTTAAGCTATCATAGCTAGGCCACAGTTAGGAACCAGTTTAAAAAAGTTAGGTTAAGTTAGCACACCTAGGTCAAAGTTACTCAGAGGCTAGGCCAAGCTGACTATACACAGAAGTTGTTATTT
Source organism: Cherax quadricarinatus (assembly GCF_038502225.1). Classification (NCBI taxonomy): domain Eukaryota; kingdom Metazoa; phylum Arthropoda; class Malacostraca; order Decapoda; family Parastacidae; genus Cherax; species Cherax quadricarinatus. Next base: position 23,091,738 of record NC_091340.1, on the reverse strand, counting down.
GCAGTAATTTACAGGCAGGCCAGCTAGGCTAGAGAAGCTTGTGAATTTAATTATTTACAGTGATTACAAGTAATCCAGAGTAGGAGACTTGTGTGTTAATTACTTACAGTGGATTTGCAAGGTAGCCACAGTTAGGCTAGGCTTGTGCAATATTTACAAAAGGTTATAGTAGCTAGGACAGATTTAACCTAGTTATTATTTACAGGGAGTTATAAAGCCAGGTTTAAGTTATAGCACACTAGTTAGGTTAGGATTTACCTTATCCAACCATCCACGCTAAACAGAGTAAGCTGGGCACAGTTAGGCCAAGCTGTTTACATACATTATTTATTTACTGTTTCACAAGTTGAATTGTTGAATTTACTTGTGTTAACCAAGTGATTTTAATTTGTATACTGCACTTTTATTGTGATTTCCATCATCTTTGATTCATGTTAATGTGGGATTTGTGAATTATACCTGAGACTAGGTTAAGTCCTGTAATTATTTGCTGGCATTGTACAGTTGAGTGCTAGATTAAGCTTTCACATCGATACACATTTTGATTGGGATTTGAGAGCTAACAGTGTACATTTTTGATTCAGAGTAGAGTCAATATAATAAAGAAAGAGAATTGTTAAGCTTGTTGAGAAGCCTTGAGACTCGTTCATTCTCACCTAATACCGTCTGTGCTGTGGGGTGGGCTAATTGAAATACAAATTAGCACCGTGATCTTAACTAAACCGCAACTATGGTAGGTGAAGATGCAGTACCAGCTGTCCCAGCTCTAAGTCAATTAAAGCGGTCTATGGGAGCCTATAAGGGGCGCCTGAGCAAAGCATGTGAGGAGTGTCGTATGGCCAGGCAAGATCAGGACGTAGACTGGGAGGAACTAGAGAGTTGCCTGAAACCTTTGGAGCAAAGACTGGAGGCCTTTGAGAGATCATTTATCCTTTATGAGACAGAGGCCTATACTACAGGTGAGTCTGAATATACGGTCGAAGTAGCACGGACAGACTATGACGAACGAAGGGCAGAGTGTAAAGCAGAGATGAGACTCTGCAGGCAGTTAATAAAGACTTTGAAGGCCGGTACAGCAGGGGCAGCAAATGTTTCAAAGAACACGAACAACAGCACGCCTGTTAATGTGTTGCCCAGATTGCCCCAGTTGAATTTACCAACGTTTGACGGAACCTTAACAGAGTACATTGCTTTCTGGGATCAGTTTAGAGCCCAGATAGATGACAGGAATGATTTGTCAGATGCCGTCAAGTTGCAGTATTTGCGGTCGCAGCTCAAGGGTAAAGCCTTAGATCTGGTCCGGCACTACCCGATTACTGACACTAATTACCAACATGCCAAAGACCAATTAGAAGACATGTTTGCCAACACTGAGGAGATAAAGGTAGCTATACTTTATCGGTTGTTGGATCTAGAGGCTTGCCGACATGACCGTCAAAGTCTAGAGAAGTTCCGTATTGAGGTTATGAGCTTGACCAATAGTTTCAGAGATTTGCATGATGAGAATGATTCAAAATGGATCCTTAGCCAGGTGATTCAGAGGAAACTGGCTAGCACGACAGTGCATGAGTTACACTTAAAACATCGGACGAATAGGTTCACGATAAACCAAATTGTTGAAGGGTTAGGGGATCTCGTATCTCACCTGAGCATAGGTCAGGGGGAGAAATTACCTACCAAGGAGAAGTCGGTCGACTTCCCCAGACATTCGAGAGATAGACCTAAACCACCTCCCACTAAAGTAGGCACGTATTATGCCCAGGGCGAACCCTCCACCCACAGGGCCAAGGGAGAAGCCACTAAAGCGGCCAGTATGAGACGGTGCGTGTTTTGTGATGAAGAACACGCTAGTTCAGGGTGTTCAAGCTTCACCACCTATAACCAAAGGGTTCAACGGCTAAGAGAGTTGAGACTTTGTTTCAAGTGTTGTGGAGAACATTTTGCCAGGGACTGTAACACCATGCTCAGGGAGTGTCGGGGCTGCCGGAAGGGAAAGCACCACAGTGCACTGTGTCCTAATGATGCCGGATTAGCACAAGTTAAGGAGAGCAAACCGCAAGAAAGGGCGGAGAGCAAGAACAAGTCAGAAGTAACGATGAGTGTTGTGAGTACGGCACCGAGAATTTGTTCTGGTGAGCAGTTTCAAGGCTCGGTGGCCTTGCCCACCATAATGGCGGTGGTCGCGAACGGGAAGAAGTCTGAAACAACCCGTTTGTTCTTCGACAGTGGGGCACAGAGATCCTTCATAGCGGAGAGTCTAGCCACTAGGTTGAAGCTGGAGACAGTTGGTAAAGTTAACATGAAGGTGGAAGGGTTTGGTGGGGAAGTCCCACGCAGGTCTTATCCAGTAGTCAATGTGACGGTCAGGTTAGCCGGGCATCGACGGGAAATTTCAGCCTTGATGGTGAAGAGGCTGCCCAATATCATTACCACTAGGGGACTGGCTGCAGCAGTCAAACGTTTGAGGGAGTTGGGTGTGAAGCTAGCAGAACCAGACATTGCTACAGACAATGTTAGTAATGTAGGCATCTTGGTAGGAGGGGATTACCTAGACGAGTTCGTGTCTACGAGAAGGGTTATCAAGGAAGGTGTGGGCCTGTACAGGACTCCAGCGGGGTACATCGTAGGAGGCAGAATACCAGCTCACTTCCCTGCGACCCCGGGAAAGGAGGGCTCTGGTATTACAGCGACTGAGGCTGTGCTGGTGATGCGGATTGGTGTGCACAAAGGCCTGTCAGAGGCGCAAGTTGGCATATCCGACAGTGAGCCGGTCCATAAACTATGGGACCTGGATGTAGTAGGGATTAAAGGTGACCAGCCGCCCCCCGAACACGAAGAGACGTATCGAGATTACTTGAACCATGTGCAGTTCAGGGACGGGCAGTATTGGGTGCGACTCCCATGGAAACCGGGCCACCCAACGCTGCCCACTAATTTCAAGAGGGCACGTGGTCAGTTGAATTCATTGGTGAACAGCCTGACCAAGAAGGGTCTGGTGGGGAAATATGATGATATTATTAAGGAACAGCTGGCCCTTGGGTTCATCGAGAAAGTGCCCAATGCCAGCCCTGGGGAAAACACCCATTATCTTCCACACATGGCAGTCACCAAGGAGTCGGTAACCACTCCCATCAGAGTAGTCTTCAACTGCAGCTCGCAGGCGAGTCCCCGAGAGCCATCGTTGAACGACTGTCTGCTCACAGGGCCCTCCCTGACACAGAAATTAGCAGATGTGTTGTTGAGATTCAGGACGGAACAGTACGCCTATGCGGCAGACATTAGCAAAGCCTTCCTACGTATTGGGTTGCAGCCACAGGATAGGGACTACACAAGGTTCTTGTGGTTGGCTAACAGGGAGGTGCCCAAGCAAGGGTATGATACCTATAGATTCAGGGCAGTGTTGTTTGGTGCCACTAGTTCACCATTCCTATTACAGGCTACCATAGACTACCACCTTGTGAACTGTAACAGCCCGCTTAAAGAATTACTGAAGACCCTATTTTATGTAGACAACATGCAGGGTACCACCTCAGATGAAAGGCTGTTGATGGATATTTACCGAGAGTCTAATCAGGAGATGCTCTCGGCTAACATGCCATTGAGAGAATGGGTGACAAACAATCCAACGTTGCGGGGCATGGTGGAACGTGACTATACTGGCTACTCAGTGCCTGAGGTAACATCGGTGTTGGGATTGGAGTGGGAAATCAAGGAAGACAGACTTAGGCTAAAGAGGAAGCCTGATGGGGAAGGGAAGCTGACCAGGAGGTCTTTGCTGAGCAAAGTGCAGACTGCCTTCGATCCTTTGGGTTTGTTGACACCCATCACCATTCGAGGGAGGATGCTAGTACAACAGACCTGGGAGCTGAACCTAGGTTGGGACGACCCACTGCCAGAAACAGTCTGCCAGGAGTGGGATCTGGTTAACAAAGACCTAGCGGAATTGCACGAGTTCACATTCCCCAGGTCCATCGGGTGCACCGGGCGGGATTATGACTTGCACGTCTTTTGTGATGCCTCCTCCAGGGCCTATGGGGCAGTAGCGTATTTGGTGGCCGGGGACCAAGTCAATCTGGTCACCAGTCGTGCGCGGGTGACACCCCTGAAGGATTGCTCGATCCCAAAGCTAGAGCTCACGGCGATGTTGCTGGGAGCAAGACTGGGTAAGTACGTAGAGGAGGTGTTAAGTAATCTGAGGGTGACACACACCTATGTATGGACAGACTCGGAGGTGGCCTTACAGTGGGTCCAGAATGACAGGTCTAAGCTCCCCTATGTCAGGAATCGGGTAAAGGAGATATGGGAACTACAGTCAACGTCAACAATTCTGTATGTGCCTACAGATCAAAACCCAGCCGACCTGATAAGCCGAGGGGTGACACACAGAAAGTTGAGTAAAAGCGAGCTTTGGTTCAAAGGCCCAGACTGGTTACCGGCAAGGGATTGCTGGCCGGAGCAGAAATTCGTGGAGACAATCAGCAGCATAGTACATTTTGCGGGGGAACACGACACTGAATTATTTGACCCCAGGCGCTACTCCTCGTGGAGAAAACTTATAGGAGTCACGGAAATGGTATTTCGATTCGTGAGGAAGCTGCATGACAAGGTAAGCCAGGGTCGACAGTTGTCTCTAGGGGGTCCCAGAGAATATTGGATAAGGCAGTACCAAAGGGGGAGGTTTCCAGGAGTGCTGGAAGTACTTGCGACCCGGCAGCAGGTTATGGCGTCAGGACGCGTGTCCAACGATGACGACTCAGGGAACAGCAAATTGGTTCACTCATTGGGATTGTTCCTAGATCATGCGGGGCTAATAAGATGCAGGGGAAGAATACAAAACTCTGAGCTCAGCTATGGGGCCAAACATCCCGTGCTGCTGGGAAAGGAGGGATGGGCGACAGAGCTATTGATACAAGATGCCCATCAGAGGACCTTACATGGGGGGTTTGGAGATACCCTCACCTGCCTACGTCAGAATTACTGGGTACTGAAGGGTCGAGCTGCCGTCAAAAGGGTGCTAAAGAGTTGCACGGTCTGCCAGCGGTACGATGGGAGGACCCTACCCTACCCAGGTCCACCACCGCTGCCTCAGGAGCGGGTACATAGTGACAGGCCCTTTGAGACTGTAGGAATAGACTATACTGGGGCTATCACATTGAAGAACCCAGGAGACGTTAAGGAGGGCCCTCAGAAAGTATATGTCTGCCTGTTTACCTGTGCCACTACTCGAGCGGTGCATTTGGAGTTGGCAGAAGATATGACGACAGAGACTTTCGTGAAGTTGTTCAGGAGGTTTACTGCCAGATTCTCGTGCCCGCGATTGATTATCTCGGACAATGGCACAAGCTTTAGGGCGGCCGATAAAATTTTCAGGAATCTTAGGGACAACGGAGAAGTACGAGAACACCTGAAGAGAATAGAGTGCGAGTGGAGGTTCATAGCTCCCAGGGCACCCTGGCAAGGGGGATTCTATGAACGCATGGTGGGCACAGTCAAAAGGTGCATTCGGAAGGTCTTGCACGGCAGGAGGGTGAGCTGTGACGAACTGAGGACAGTGTTAGTTGAGATAGAGGCAAGAGTTAATAACAGGCCTCTGACCTACGTACAAAATGGGATTGACGAGCAAGAAGCTCTCACCCCCAATCACATGCTGTTTGGAAGAAGGATTGAGCCCTTCCCAGCAATTTTGAGTCAGTCTTCCAAGGAGCTGGATTATTATGGGCCAGATGGTCCCCCCATCAATGAAGAACTGCACAGGAGTCACAACAGACTGGTGAACATCCTGGACAAATGGAACCAGGTGTGGCGCAGGGATTACTTGACAACCTTGCGGGAACATTTCTATGGTGCCGACCCCGAGGCGAATAAGATGATGCTAAGTGAAGGGGACCTGGTGCTGGTAGAATCACAGGCGCCGAGGGCATACTGGCCTCTTGGCCTGGTAGTGTCAACCCACCCAGACAAGGCTGGGCGGTTGAGAATGGTGAAAGTGAGAATGAACGGTGTCGAGACCATCAGACCCATCAACAGGCTTTTGCCTCTCGAGGTCCACACGGTGGGACCGGGACATGAGAAATCAGACCAGAGGTTGAGCGAGCTGAGCGGCCGGACGACCCGTCGAACGGCGCTCGAGTCCAGGGCCCACAGGGGGGGCCTGCGGGAGGCAGACTTGATCTAGACTTAGCGCCTACCTTCGCCGGCGGGAGGATGTGGAAATTTATTTGGTCCAAATAGTTCCACAGCTCAGATCCAGCACGAGTGTCTGGTCGTCTGAGCCGAGCGGCCCTTAAACCCTCCCAAACACGGCATTCTCTGGTTGGCGGTTGGTAAGCTTATTTAATTTATAGATTTACTCTTCAGGGAAGTAGGAGGTAGGTTTACTGGTAGTACACTCATATTAGGTTTACTAAGGCATCTGTAGATAATGATAGAGTAGACCTAAGACCTTAACATAGGTAGTAATAGGCCGATAATGTAGGCAAACATTAGGATAAGTTAGCTAGGGAGAACTGGCAGCCCTAGCTTGAATGGCGGGGCGCAGGTCACAAAGACAGAATAGCGTCCTTCTTACGATAGACTTCGACTGGACAAGACGTGCCGTGAACATCAGGCGGCGCCCCCACGTGTCTTCACATCTGAGACCTGGGGAAATCTGGTAGAGACACCTCGATGTACCGTAGATGATCTCCTCCATCAGCCCATACAGTAAGACGAGATATCCACCTTTTTCCGTAGGATCTGGCCAGTGACTTAGGAGATTGTGGGTTGAGTTAACTGAGGGCTCGGCGTGCTACAGAGAGAGTATGCCCAGTAAGTACCAGCGTCTCAGGGTCGTCTGAAGCTAGCGTCTGAGTCTGCATAGTTATACTAGGGGATACATACCCTCTTGGATATAGGAATTTCTGAGGTGCAGGCAGGACACTAATAACGATTGAATATTGCAGGAATTAATGCTCCCGGTTGCACGTGGTTCCCAAGGGGAAGTCCAAGGGGGCTAAAGCTAGGCTTAGGAAGTTGAAGATCAGGATATATGCTGCAACACCAAGTAAGTTAGTCCTTTATACGTGCATGCAGGCGAGGTTTCTTGCAATACCAATCATTTGTGAAAATCTGTCCTATAAGCCACTTGTGAGGCTGAGGTACCCACCTCAGACTCGGTGTCAACAGAGTTTGCCAGGGTAGGCGACTCACTTGGAGGCAGTCCACACAAATTTTCACAAATGCATACAAATACTAGATAATAAGTTTACACTCACATACAATAAGTTAGCAATAGAACTAGGCATCAAAAAAAACAATAAAAAAGTAAAATACACACATAGTGCACTCATTACTTGTAGTCTTAATCTAGGGTGAGACGAGTAGTATTTATTGTAACAATCAACCGCGGTATATATGGTAGCCAGCCGGGCTACCATACCGGGCCACGCCACCCACACATACTATTCTATGATAAGATAAGATAAGATTTCGTTCGGATTTTTAACCCCGGAGGGTTAGCCACCCAGGATAACCCAAGAAAGTCAGTGCGTCATCGAGGACTGTCTAACTTATTTCCATTGGGGTCCTTAATCTTGTCCCCCAGGATGCGACCCACACCAGTCGACTAACACCCAGGTACCTATTTGCTGCTAGGTGAACAGGACAACAGGTGTAAGGAAACGTGTCGAATGTTTCCACCCACCGGGAATCGAACCCGGGCCCTCCGTGTGTGAAGCGGGAGCTTTAGCCACCAGGCCACCGGGCCACCCATGATATTTAAGCATCCCAGACCAATAAAATGTATATACATATAGTTCACTCATTACTTACCTTAAAATATTTGTAGTCTTAATGTTGGGTCAGAGGTGAGTAAACGAGATAAAACGAATATATGAGAGAGAGAGAGAGAGTTATTTAGTTAGTTTAATATGTTTATTATGCACCCCATACCCATCCTGTGGGCGGTAGTCAAAAGGTTACAGAGGGTCCTAAGAAGCAAGATCACCACCCATCTAGAAACCCATCAGTTACACAACCCAGGGCAACATTGGTTTAGAACAGGTCGCTCCTGTCTGTCTCAACTATTGGATCACTACGACAAGGTCCTAAATGCACTAGAAGACAAAAAGAATGCAGATGTAATATATACAGACTTTGCAAAAGCCTTCGACAAGTGTGACCATGGCGTAATAGCGCACAAAATGCGTGCTAAAGGAATAACAGGAAAAGTCAGTCGATGGATCTATAATTTCCTCACTAACAGAACACAGAGAGTAGTCGTCAACAGAGTAAAGTCCGAGGCAGCTACGGTGAAAAGCTCTGTTCCACAAGGCACAGTACTCGCTCCCATCTTGTTCCTCAAACTCATATCCGACATAGACAAGGATGTCAGCCACAGCACCGTGTCTTCCTTTGCAGATGACACCCGAATCTGCATGACAGTGTCTTCCATTGCAGACACTGCAAGGCTCCAGGCGGACATCAACCAAATCTTTCAGTGGGCTGCAGAAAACAATATGAAGTTCAACGATGAGAAATTTCAATTACTCAGATATGGTAAACATGAGGAAATTAAATCTTCATCAGAGTACAAAACAAATTCTGGCAACAAAATAGAGCGAAACACCAACGTCAAAGACCTGGGAGTGATCATGTCGGAGGATCTCACCTTCAAGGACTATAACATTGTATCAATCGCATCTGCTAGAAAAATGACAGGATGGATAATGAGAACCTTCAAAACTAGGGAGGCCAAGCCCATGATGACACTCTTCAGGTCACTTGTTCTATCTAGGCTGGAATATTGCTGCACACTAACAGCACCTTTCAAGGCAGGTGAAATTGCCGACCTAGAAAATGTACAGAGAACTTTCACGGCGCGCATAACGGAGATAAAACACCTCAATTATTGGGAGCGCTTGAGGTTCCTAAACCTGTATTCCCTAGAACGCAGGAGGGAGAGATACATGATTATATACACCTGGAAAATCATAGAGGGACTAGTACCGAACTTGCACACGAAAATCACTCACTACGAAAGCAAAAGACTTGGCAGACGATGCACCATCCCCCCAATGAAAAGCAGGGGTGTCACTAGCACGTTAAGAGACCATACAATAAGTGTCAGGGGCCCGAGACTGTTCAACTGCCTCCCAGCACACATAAGGGGGATTACCAACAGACCCCTGGCAGTCTTCAAGCTGGCACTGGACAAGCACCTAAAGTCAGTTCCGGATCAGCCGGGCTGTGGCTCGTACGTTGGTTTGCGTGCAACCAGCAGCAACAGCCTGGTAGATCAGGCTCTGATCCACCAGGAGGCCTGGTCACAGACCGGGCCGCGGGGGCGTTGACCCCCGGAACTCTCTCCAGGTAACTCCAGGTAAACTCCAGGTACATAATTGGTCCAGGGACTGGACTCCAAAGTTTTGATAGCTGAGCAAGTTACAGAGGTAATGAATTCACAATTTACAAAGGTAATGAACTCACAATTTACAAAGGTAATGAACTCCAGGTAGGTCTAGTCACAATCATGACAAGTTACAAAGGTATTTACAGATTACAGAGGTACGTAATGGGTCCAGGGACTGGGCTCCCAAAGTTCATGGCTGAACTAGGTACAACGTAATGAACTCACAAGTTACAAAGGTAATGAATCCTGTAAGAATGGTTACTTACGTTTATACATGGCTACAATCATGAACAAATTATAGTGTAATGAGCAATTCACACTTCCACACCCGGTCACAACTGTAGTGAGTTATTGGTGCAAATATTGATTGTTGAGACACACACACACACATACAAATTCATACACACACACATGGATAAATTGTCATTTTTGTGGAAATTGGTGTCACGCCCCTTTTGCAGATATCCCAGAACTAGCTGCAAGCAGTATTAAAACAGAGAAGTGTTTCTGGGTATGCCCAAATGAGGAAAATCTGTGGACTAAAATCACAAGGGTATTAAAAGAGGACAACATCAAAGCTGCTTTCATAGAAAACCTGGAAGCTTTCTACAACAGATGGGAACATAAAAAGTCTGGGCTGAATGGTACTGCCCTTGATACTGGCCATGTAGTCACAAACTGTAAGGCTGGAGGTGATGTCCTGGGAGACAGTAATAGTAAAGCTGGAGGTGCTGTCCTGGGAGACAGTAATGGTGAAGCTGGAGGTGCTGTCCTGGGAGACAGTAATGGTGAAGCTGGAGGTGCTGTCCTGGGAGACAGAAATGGTGAAGCTGGAGATACTGTCCTGGGAGACAGTAATGGTGAAGCTGGAGATTTTGTCCAGGTAGTCGGGAATTATACGCAGGAAGGAATACATATAAATGACCTCATAGGGGACAGGAGCCATAGTAGGGAAACAAGTGTAGTCAAAGATAAGATAAAACCAATATTGCAAACTAGAAATACCGCAGGAAATAGCAAACAAGAGGACTCCAATAGCAATAGTGAGGATAAATTACCAAACACAACTGGTGGGAGCTCCATTGTTGGTGCTAGGGAGGATAGAAGTAAGACAGGGAAACATGCACCAACAGGGAATACAGTCACAGAAACCCAAGGCAAGCGGAAACCAAGCCTGTGCACATACTATGCACTTGGTATCTGCTGGCATGGGAAATCTGGAAAAACAGATGGGACGTGCAACTATGACCACCCTAGAAAATGCCATGCCCATATGACAACAGGAAAATGCAAACTCCCTTCCTGTAAGCTTTTTCACCCTGAAATGTGTACCTCTTCAGTACAGGAAAGACTGTGCTATAACTTAAATTGCCAGGCATACCATCTAAAGGGGACAAAAAGATACAAAACATCCAGGCCATGGGAAAACCTGGGTAGCCACAGCCACTCAAGAGGGAGAGGTTTTTTAGTGCCAGGAAGGAAAAAAAACTGGCAGGAAATGGCAGAAATCGTACACCAAATCCAGTCATTCCTGGAGTGGAACCACAGTCGATGGCCTCCACTCCAAACCAACAGATACAGATACTAATGCCGGAAAAAAACCCCCCCCCCAGTACCAACAATACCACCAGTCCGATAACATTCTTCTTTGCAAATATACAGGGTCTAAAGCCAGCAACAAACAACAAAATACCTTTCATCCGTGGACTGCTTGCAGAGGCAAAGGCAATGTTTGCGGCTTTCACTGAGACCCACATAAAGGATCACTTGGACAATGAAATATGGATCCCAGGTTACAACCTATACAGATGTGACAGAGTGAACAGGAAAAAGGGGGGGGGGTTGGCCTGTACATTGCAGAGTCACTTGTTTGCACAGAACTGCTTAATGCCTCAAATGACGTAGTGGAAGTTTTAGCAGTAAAGGTCGAGAACCAAAACCTAGTCATTGTGGTAGTCTACAAGCCTCCGGATGCAACATCCCAGCAATTCCAGGAACAGCTGTTAAAAATTGACCACTGTCTGGAAAATCTTCCAGCTCCTGCACCCAACATCTTGCTCCTGGGGGATTTCTACTTAAGGCACCTAAAATGGAGGAATATAGCAAATAATATTGTTGCAGTAATAACACCAGGAGGCAGCTCTGATGAAAACTCACACTCACACGAGCTTTTAAATCTCTGCACAAAATTCAATTTAAACCAGCAAATAATAGAGCCTACTAGACTGGAGAATACACTAGACCTCATATTCACTAACAATGATGATCTGATAAGAAATGTCACCATATCAAAAACAATATACTCAGATCACAACATAATTGAGGTTCAGACATGTATGCGAGGAGCCCCAGACCGACAAAATGAGACTAGTCACGAGGGAGCATTCACCAAATTCAACTTCAATAACAAATACATAAAGTGGGACCAAGTAAACCAAGTCCTAACCGATATAAGCTGGGAAGATATACTAAGCAACACAGACCCAAACTTATGCCTAGAACAGATTAACTCGGTGGCACTCGATGTATGCACAAGGCTTATTCCTCTAAGAAAAAGGAGGAGTAGATGTAAAATAGAAAGAGACAGGCGCTCCCTTTACAGGCGACGGAAAAGAATAACAGAGCGGCTAAAAGAAGTCAATATATCTGAAATGCGCAGGGAGACACTGGTCAGAGAAATAGCAAGCATCGAACTTAAGCTAAAAGAATCCTTTAGGAGTCAGGAATCGCGGGAAGAACTAAAAGCTATAAATGAAATCGAAAGAAACCCAAAGTATTTCTTCTCCTATGCCAAATCAAAATCGAGAACAACGCCCAGTATTGGGCCCCTACTTAAACAAGATGGGTCCTACACAGATGACAGCAAGGAAATGAGTGAGCTACTCAAGTCCCAATATGACTCAGTTTTTAGCAAGCCGCTAACCAGACTGAGAGTCGAAGATCAAAATGAATTTTTTATGAGAGAGCCACAAAATTTGATTAACACAAGCCTATCCGATGTTATCCTGACGCCAAATGACTTCGAACAGGCGATAAATGACATGCCCATGCACTCTGCCCCAGGGCCAGACTCATGGAACTCTGTGTTCATCAAGAACTGCAAGAAGCCCCTATCACGAGCCTTTTCCATCCTATGGAGAGGGAGCATGGACACTGGGGTCGTCCCTCAGTTACTAAAAACAACAGACATAGCCCCACTCCACAAAGGGGGCAGTAAAGCAACAGCAAAGAACTACAGACCAATAGCACTAACATCCCATATCATAAAAATCTTTGAAAGGGTCCTAAGAAGCAAGATCACCACCCATCTAGAAACCCATCAGTTACACATCCCAGGGCAACATGGGTTTAGAACAGGTCGCTCCTGTCTGTCTCAACTACTGGATCACTACGACAAGGTCCTAAATGCACTAGAAGACAAAAAGAATGCAGATGTAATATATACAGACTTTGCAAAAGCCTTCGACAAGTGTGACCATGGCGTAATAGCGCACAAAATGCGCGCTAAAGGAATAACAGGAAAAGTCGGTCGATGGATCTATAATTTCCTCACTAACAGAACACAGAGAGTAGTCGTCAACAGAGTAAAGTCCGAGGCAGCTACGGTGAAAAGCTCTGTTCCACAAGGCACAGTACTAGCTCCCATCTTGTTCCTCATCCTCATATCCGACATAGACAAGGATGTCAGCCACAGCACCGTGTCTTCCTTTGCAGATGACACCCGAATCTGCATGACAGTGTCTTCCATTGCAGACACTGCAAGGCTCCAGGCGGACATCAACCAAATCTTTCAGTGGGCTGCAGAAAACAATATGAAGTTCAACGATGAGAAATTTCAATTACTCAGATATGGTAAACATGAGGAAATTAAATCTTCATCAGAGTACAAAACAAATTCTGGTCACAAAATAGAGCGAAACACCAACGTCAAAGACCTGGGAGTGATTATGTCGGAGGATCTCACCTTCAAGGACCATAACATTGTATCAATCGCATCTGCTAGAAAAATGACAGGATGGATAATGAGAACCTTCAAAACTAGGGAGGCCAAGCCCATGATGACACTCTTCAGGTCACTTGTTCTATCTAGGCTGGAATATTGCTGCACTCTAACAGCACCTTTCAAGGCAGGTGAAATTGCCGACCTAGAAAATGTACAGAGAACTTTCACGGCGCGCATAACGGAGATAAAACACCTCAATTACTGGGAGCGCTTGAGGTTTCTAAACCTGTATTCCCTGGAACGCAGGAGGGAGAGATACATGATTATATACACCTGGAAAATCCTAGAGGGACTAGTACCGAACTTGCACACGAAAATCACTCACTACGAAAGCAAAAGACTTGGCAGACGATGCACCATCCCCCCAATGAAAAGCAGGGGTGTCACTAGCACGTTAAGAGACCATACAATAAGTGTCAGGGGCCCGAGACTGTTCAACTGCCTCCCAGCACACATAAGGGGGATTACCAACAGACCCCTGGCAGTCTTCAAGCTGGCACTGGACAAGCACCTAAAGTCAGTTCCTGATCAGCCGGGCTGTGGCTCGTACGTTGGTTTGCGTGCAGCCAGCAGCAACAGCCTGGTTGATCAGGCGCTGATCCACCAGGAGGCCTGGTCACAGACCGGGCCGCGGGGGCGTTGACCCCTGAAACTCTCTCCAGGTAAACTCCAGGTAAACACACACACACATAAACACTCACACACACACACACACACACACACACACACACACACACACATACACAAACTCATACACACGCACACACACTCATACACACACACACACACACACACACACACTCATACACACACACACTCATACACACACACACACTCATACACACACACACTCATATACACTCATACACATACACAAGCACACACAAACACACACAAACACACACACACACACACACACACACACACACACACACACGTGTATGTCAGGCCCATACTGGAGTATGCAGCACCTGTTTGGAACCCGCACTTGATAAAGCACGTCAAGAAACTAGAGAAAGTACAAAGGTTTGCGACAAGGTTAGTTCCAGAGCTAAGGGGAATGTCCTATGAGGAAAGATTAAGGGAAATCGGCCTGACCACACTGGAGGACAGGAGGGTCAGGGGAGACATGATAACGACATATAAAATACTGCGTGGAATAGACAAGGTGGACAAAGACAGGATGTTCCAGGGAGGGGACACAGAAACAAGAGGCCACAATTGGAAGTTGAAGACACAAATGAGTCAGAGAGATAGTAGGAAGTATTTCTTCAGTCATAGAGTTGTAAGGCAGTGGAATAGCCTAGAAAATGACGTAGTGGAGGCAGGAACCATACACAGTTTTAAGACGAGGTTTGATAAAGCTCATGGAGCGGGGAGAGAGAGGGCCTAGTAGCAACCGGTGAAGAGGCGGGGCCAGGAGCTAGGACTCGACCCCTGCAACCACAAATAGGTGAGTACAAATAGGTGAGTACACACACACACACACACACACACACACACACACGGGAACAGTCTATAGTTTTAAGGCGAGGTATGATAGAGCTCATGGAGCAGTGAGAGAGAGGACCTAGTAGCAATCAGCGAAGAGGCGGGGCCAGGAGCTGTGAATCGACCCCTGCAACCACAAATAGGCGAGTACACAGGAGCTTGGACTCGACCCCTGCAATCTCAGAGAGAGAGAATGAGTACATGAGAGAGGACAGGCGCAGAGTTATGTAAACAAACCAGGCAAACATAAGCTTTGTAAAGAAAGTGTACACGTCTGGTTTGTGTACAAGTTGTCTCTACATTGATATGGTAGAATAAATAAAGAAGAACACTCTCATTCTCATGTGACACCATTTTTAGAAGTAATGACGCTCTGAGTGAAGGCAATAGAAATAAGTCACTCTGACTTTTTTGGGTTATCCTAGGTTCTCTACACATATGCTGTTATATATGATAATCTATGTAACTGTATTTGTGTACCTGAATAAACTTACTAATATACATAAAAAAAGGAATAATTTTCTACAGTTACCCCCAGTAACACATTTTCTCTTATGTTAGACTAGAGAAAATGTTATTCTTGCCATCACTCATAAAAGTCTGGTTCCTACATCTCACATTTTTGTTTATTTATTCTATTGTGGGGTGTATTTATCATCTTTATAAGTTATGTATCATGTTTATTATATAATTTTGAAAAAAATAACATGGATGAATTAATGAAAATGTGTATATTAACATAATATACCACATTTTTTTTTTATATTTTATTTAAAAACTTTACAGCTTGATATTAAATAAAGATATAAAATGGGTACAGTAAGATCCTCAATCCTACACAACATACACTAACCAATTATTAACAACACATTGTAATTGACATAAAAGAGGTTACCCATATACACTCACAAAATTTTCTATATAACATACTATGATAAACAATATAAACTATAACTATATAAACTATATAAAATATAAACTATATACAACTTTCAGATTTGTATAGTTAACATAGTATGACTGACATATGACAAAGGTTCACAACCTTCACAGGAGATAAACAGAGTAATAACCTACATCACAATCTCAGTTAAACAAATACATGCTCTTCCCAAAATTAACCCCTTATACTAAATAAATATTAACAAATATTACTAAATATTACTACAGCCTCTTCCAACGCCTGAGCACATTATATAAAATCTGAGACTAAACCATACTGTCCCATTACAAACTTATTAACGAGGCATTACAATTTATGGAAGTCATTAGCGTTCCATCTCGCAGCAACTGGATGAGCACATTATATAATGCTAAAATAAAGACAGTACACTCGCTAAAAACCCACAACACTCAACACAAACATAATTTAATAACCTCTCATTGCGATACAATTATCGCACATGAAATATGCCCAATAAAGGCTATAAACGCACACTCTACATAAGCCTTAAAGCTCTTCACGGTCTTAAAACTATAATCTTGACACCATTCACACTTAATACATGAAGAAGGTCATGACGACCCTGACACATCAAACACAGAATTCTCCATTCGGTACTACGTAATTACTTGATATCACCTTTGCTTTCTGTGCCCACTTGCATGCTACATACACGTATGCCACTTATCTACACCTTCATATACCCACATACACCTTACTCTCACCCCTCCCCAGGAGGCGACCCCGCTGTCCCCCTGAAAACCCCCTTCCCGTATGTAATCCCCAACCCCCCCCCCTTACTCACTCAGCCCAAGTCGTAGATTGATGAGAAACCCTAACGTTAACATTCTATACCCTTCCGAAAAATCCTTCTCCCACCTCCTCCCATACAGTTCTCTATTACGACACATCGTACGATAAACCCTTACCGCTAGTACCCGCCTCCGCACCTCACAATTCCCCCTCCCCCTCATCACCCACGATATATATATATAATCCACTATTATATAATCCAAAGCTCTTATAACACTCTCATCGAACCCTCCCACATCTAGGCTTAGTGCACGCAGAACCGACACCCCTCGGCCCCCCCACCCCCTGTACTACCCTACTTAACCAATACCCAACACCCTCCAGTCCCCCACAAAAGTATACTGCATGGAACGCCGTCTCATCCTCCCCACAGATTCCACACCTTCCGCCCACAATTACCCCTCTGGTTCTTAAAACCTCCCCCGACGGTAGTATGCCATGCAAAAAACGATACGTTACCTCCCTTACCCTAGGCTTTAACTTCAACTTGCTAAACCTATACCAAATACTCTTCCATGCGTACATGGGGAACAATCCCTCAACTGGTACAACAATCCTGTCTGCAAGCAGCTTACACAAAACCCCTACTCGAATTTTCCTGGGTTCTCTAACCAACATCAAAGCCCTCAAAATAGTTTCACATTCCCTCAACTCCACACCACCATACAACTTACCCAACCTATCATATACTTTTCCCAGCTGCCCTCCACTCACACCTTCGCGCAAAACCTCCCATTTAAGAAACACACATTTAATCCTCCTTCTCAGATCCATCAACCCCAACCCACCCTGGCGCACAGGTAACATTACAACCTCTCTCCTCAGCCAATCGCACCTTGAACCCCACAAAAAGTTAAACACTCGTCTCAGAATTCCCACAATCGCCGTCCCTGTTAATGGGAACACGGCTGCTACGTGCCAAACCTTACTATACAATAATACATTTATAACAATTACTCGTTGCACGAGAGTCAGATGATGAGGTCGCAATGCACCCAGACGCCCCTGAATCCTTTCCATTAATCTATTCGAGTTTTCCTCTCGAGCAGCGTCCAAATCATCCTTATAGGTGATACCACAAATTTTTAAAGACACCGTTTGTTTTCTCACAACGTTACATCTCCCCCCCCCCTCCACCCAATCACCCAACCCCATGATCATTGACTTCTCCCTATTTACCTGCATCCCTGTTGCATTTCCGAACTGTTGCACAACATCATCCAAAACACTCAACGCCATCCCCTCCCGAACCAGGACTGTTGTATCGTCTACGTATCCTATTATTCCCGGCCACACATTCCCTACCCTCCCCCCCATACCTCCACTCGTGTCACATACACAACGTTCAACCATTCAATAGAAGGGGTCCTGAATGCACGCAAACAACATTTGTGACATGGGACACCCCTGCCTAAGTCCCCTACCCATTACAATCTCCTCCCCCAAGCATCCATTAATCTGTACCCTCATCTTGGCTCCATTGTACAACGTGGTTACCCAATTAACTATTTCTTCCCCATAACCCTGCCTCCTAAGTATAGCTCCCAATGCTCCTCTTTCCACCCTGTCATAGGCCCCCTGCCAGTCTAAAGCCAACAACGCCGCCCTCCCTCCTCCCCCCCTTTTGACTCCACAAAACTTCTCAGTATTCCATGACCCTCAATCATCGACCTTCCAGGCAAACCATACTGCGTTTTCGAAACCACTCTCCCTACCACACATTTGAACCGATTACCCAAGACTTTAGCGAAGATATGGCATGGTACTCCTTGAGGGTGTGCTGCCCCTTACCCTTCTGGACCAACACTACAACTGCTGTTGCTTGCTTGTCCCCCATCACACCCTTCTCCTTCATCTGATTAAATAACCTACCCATGAAACCCCTTATCACCTCCCAATGTTGGAGATAAAATTCAGCCGGGAGACCGTCTATTCCCGGTGCTTTGCCTTTCCTCATTCCCCTTAAAGCCAACTCTATTTCCTCCTCTGTTATTACCCCCCCTAAAGCCTTTCTATCACTATTCCCTAAATTACACGTCACATACTCACACACCTTCTCTAAATCCACATTTCCCACCTTCCCACTTGTCCAATACCCTTCATACCATTTATCCGCATACGCACACATTCCTTTTGTAGTTAGTATCTCCTGACCCATTCTATAACCCCCCGCCATCTCCTGTACCTCTAACCTCGGAATAGCTGTAACCTGCTGTCTTTGTTTTTGACGTCGCAACACACATGCCGATGGTTTGTCTCCCCAAAGCACCTCCTCTACCCCTGCCTGCACCCTTACCGCTTGAAACCTCTCATTTTGTAAGTCCCTCAGTCTCCCCTTGACCTCGACAATTTCATCCATAGGATAGTTGCCCCCCACAGCCCCCTTCCCATAACAGCTCCTTAACCTGTCCTCCAGATAATTTGAAAGCCCATATTTAAAATCATTTATACGTTTGCCCACCCCCACATAATATTTCCTAATCCTTTCCTTGGCAACACAATCCCACCATTGTACGACATCTTCCACTCCCTGTGCCTCCTCGCTAAGCTCCTTCCATAGGACAGAAAATCCCTCTAACCCCTCCTCATCACTCAATGCACTTATATTTAATTTCCAGTAACTCCTGTATATTTCTGCAAGCGCCTCCCACCCAACCTCCACCAACACTGCTATTTGATCTGACCATGCTACTTCAACAGTTTTGAAAGCTCTCACTACAACCCCGTGAGAAAGATACACTATCTAACCTCGCTGCATACCCTCTCCTAACAAATGTATGCTCTGTCTCCCACGCCCCCCCCTCGAATGCGTCTCTTAACCTAATATCCCTCAATAAATCTCGTAGGGCCACCGACACATAACCTGCCCCTTTCGGTTCCACATCAGCCCTCCTAATGACGCAGTTCCAATCACCTCCTACTATTGCCACGTCCGGTAATGCACGGAAAAAAAACACAAGGTCCTCGCACACAAACTCCTGCTTCACCTGTACGTAATTCTCTGCAGGCGCATATACGCTAATAAAAGCCACACGTTTTCCCATCCACAAACCATCTACGCGCAACACCCTTCCCCCTCCCCCCCCTCACTTCTATGCAAAACAAACGGGCTCGCCTCCCTAATTAATATACCCACCCCCCCTTTCAAACGGGCAGATGGCAGGGTTACCACCTGAAACCCCTCCATCTCCAACACCCTACCCTCCTTAAAATTGTGCTCCTGTAGGAACACAACATCCACTCTAAATTTATTCAGAAACATTCGAAACCATTCTCTCTTTACACTATTACACAAACCATTAACGTTTACTGTCATACACCGGAGGCCTATTAAAGTTTCCACCCCTGCCTCCTCTCTTCACTTTTCCGATGGCCACCAGAACGTGTGGGACCACTTGTCACCTGCACACTTCCCTCTCTCCCCCCCCCCCTTCTTTCGGTGCCTCCTGTCATGGCCACCACTACCTTCACCTTCTGCCCATATTTGCTTCCCAGTCCGCTGCGCTGGCGTTAGGACATCATCTGAATCCGATGCAGCGGCTCTCTTTCTTGTGACAGGCGCATCCTCCATGGCTTGGTCTGGGGATGCCCCACAATGTACCTCTACCTCCACTGTACACAGTGGCAAAGATCTCGGTGACACCTCAGTCACGCTGTCACTCCCGTCGTCCGAATAATTCTGTTTTTGATGCCCCACAGGCTTCACCTCGTCTTCTACCACCCTGTCAGGAGCAGCCACCTCCTCAGGCGGTGACAAGGACTTCAGAACCTCGGCTAATTCCTCCTCAAGTTCCAACACTTCCTCCTGTACTTTTTGCTCAACCCGATCCACTGGAAGTGTGTCTGGACCAGGTAACTGATCAAGGGCCTCACCCTCTCCCCCAGCCTTATACGCCTCATCCACTATCTCGCTCCATAGACGACCACGCCCTCCATCACGTCGTTGATCAACGCCTGCTTCCCCCGGTGTAGAAGCGGATGTCTCCGCCCCTGGGCCAGGAGCTCGTTGCCGCTTCCCACACTCCGCCGCTATGTGATCATATTCCCCACATAGTCGGCATGTACGCCTTTGCCCCGCGTATGACACCATGACCTGTGTCCTGAATTCCTTTAGGTACACGTAAGACGGTATGGGGTCTCGCAATGTCATTTTTAGGTTAAAAGTGCCCTCCGGCATACCTGTGTAGGCACCCGACACCCACTTACCATGCTGGGCCAAATGAACAGTTCCGTATTCCTCAAAAACTTTTCTGATATCTGTCTCATCCGCCTCAAAGGGGACATTACGCAGTTTAATCCATGTATAATGTCTGGATACATCGATCATCCTCACACGCACAGCTGGTGTTGCATCAAGACTTACGTCCTGAAAACGGTTGACCAACGACTCATAAACCGTTGCTGAGAGCAGTTTCACAAAAAATCTACGTGCTCCGTTCAATGCTATGCAGTACAACTCTCCATCCTGAATTCCATACGTGTCTCTGATGATTTTAGGTAGTAAAACCTGGGCTGACGCTGGCGTTATTGCCCCACTGAGAAGTTCAACACCGACAGTGTTAATCCTGCGTCTATAACTGCACGCCATGTTGACTAATGGTAGTTCTCCTGGTCTGACGACAGAGGCGCGACAAGCACCACCTCACACTACTGCTGTCAGGGAACTGAAGTGCGTTTGCGCAGGAGGTCTGCACGGCCCAAGAGCGATGCAGACAATGCTTGTTTAATTAGTGTCAACTGCTGGTGCGACCTGGCCAAGCACCAGCAGGTGTTTTGAGCTGCTCAACCCCTGCTCCGACCGAGACAAAGTGGGCTGGTAAAGCCTCACTGAGTTCAGTTCATACCTTCCTCTGGACCAGGAAGGGTCTAGGGGAGTATCCACCTCTAAAACCAACATTCGCCTTCCTAGAAAATCCCAGGAATTTTCGGGAACTCATTGCTAAGATTATCACGGTTGGAGAAGGCGGTTAAGAAGCTCTTAGAGAAAGTGAAGCCAAGTGAGCAAGCCTCTGTAGTGTAAGAGGACTTATTGTAAAGTGAACCCTATTATAAGAAATCTATTAATGTGTTCGAGTTTTTAGGCAACGCCTGTGCATGTACATATACTAATATTTCGTGACTCGCTCAGAGCCGTTTGTAAATACTTGACCTAGTACTGTGATGTTTTAATGAGAAATGGTAGAAGTATTCTACTTGTAGTGCAAAATATGAGAAGGTGGATTTAAGTGATTATTATGATTATTAATAAATTAAAAAGAAACTAAGAAAGTTCCTTTTCTTCTCCGAGTGAAGACCCTTAGACGTACGAAAAGCACTATAACCCAGGGACCAATTGACTATGTTCGTAACAATCTTCATATCGTCTACAAACAGCCTATCCATTCCGTCAGTCATTCACTCATACCAGAAGCAGCACCGGTCCTAGGACTGATCCTTCGTGGAACCCCGCTCGTCACAGGCGCCCACTCTGACATCTATGTGTGTGTGTGTGTGTGTGTTCGCACGTGCGCGTGCTTACTTATAAGCGCTTGCCTATATGAGATTGTAGATATGGAGTCTTAGCTGGAATATTATCAGTAAATACTGGGAAGCGGAAAGTGGTTGGTACGAACGCCATCGCGAATTTTAAACAGGAGAGGACTGGAGACCATGCTCATATCTGGAGAATATTCAACCAGTATGTTAAATTACACTTCAAAATACCTATCACTGTACTGTTGAGAAGCGAAGCGGTAATCTTGGAGCTATATTAAATCACTATACTATTTAAGGAGAGGCGCTGACCCATAGATGTCACACAGCAACTGTGGAACGGGAGTTCATTATATTAATGGAACACAATACCGGAAAGTAGATGACTAAGGCACATGCGAAAAAATATATTGTGGAATCTTAAGAGAGTTTCTGTGTTAGATCGTTACCGCTTTCACTGTCGAAATGAAATAATAATTATTGTGGCCTTACAAATATCTACGTACATTCTTTATTGGACAGTAATGGGCGAAGGACCTACAAGTGTCACCATGCACGGATTGCAACTAACTTGCATATGGAGACTGACCCTAGCTGAAGTTAAATCCCAGATGGCTTGCCCTTCCTTGGTTGATCCTTATGGTATTTTTCTCGGAATGTGGATGTGCTGATAAAGACTGGTGCATGTTATTAATGATAAATTGAAAAATCTGTAGTAAAGGCAAAACGTGGGTTTTGCCAGCGAGTTATCTCTCTCTCTCTCATTCATTGTGCTCATTAAATCTGTTTTATATACGTAGAATTAAGTCAGTATTATTACTTTGCTTTTATGTGTTTTCTATAGTTTTTGCCTCATTTTTATATTCGTTATCTTTTGTTTCTCTTACAATTACTATGACTATGTATGAATCACCCCTTAGTGGATCAGATGCTACTGTTAATATACATAACATGTCTAATGACCGTAATGGTTTGCATGTATTCGCAGTGCTGCTAACAATGTGTTTGGTGGTTCAGCTTGTGAGGGCTGTGTAATTAAACTGTGTTATGTATTGACACTCTGGATGCCCTCCAGTAGGTCTGGTGTATTTAGTGTAGAGTAGGTAGGTAGATAGGTAGGTACTGTGTTTCTTCCTTACCAGGAAATACAGTACCTCTTATCTTAATACCCAAACGGCATTGGTTGACGGATCTGATTAATGACGCCCACGTACGCGTGTTACACGGCGCAGTCCATTATACTCTGCACCAAATAAACCAGTACTAATGGATTTCCCAGGTCACCCAGAATGTCAACACACAATTAAGGCATTGTTTGTCACGTTGGGATTCTCGCAGACTTCCTTAGCACAGCCCTAACCGACTGGCCCATTTACTCAGACATGGGAGGCATGCCAGCTCCTTCGAAGCAACCCATACACACTACCCTAAATCATGGGGAAAACATTGTTGTGTGACCAAGGCCACCGGCACAGTGTGTGCTAGGACCACTGACAGTTTAGTGCCACTTACACTAAATTGTCCACAGAGAGCTATGCCCCCGACAGAGACCCCAGCCTTGCGACACCGCAAGGATGTGAAGATAGCTCAACAACGTATCAAGGGCGCTATAATCCATGACCTTGTTTGACCAGGTCAACCCCCCTCCTCCCCCCCTTGTGTGGAAAATCATGCAGCTTTTGATTTCCCGAGCCGTTAAACCTCCCTAAGTTGGGGGAAGAGGTAAAGGGAAAGAGCAGATCCATCTATTCCTATGAGCGTGTGCCACATTTCCCTATCCATTCTTAATTTATAAGACTAATCTAGTAATGAAGTTTCCATAGGCTAATGTATTATACACTACTACTTATATGTATTTAAGCTAAGTTAGTTAGATTAATATAGCTTAGTATTTACATCACCTCTCACAACCTACTTAACTGTGAATAGCGGGTATTTATTCCAACCAACCATGAGTGCCCTCTGCCTACCGGACAGTTACGAAAAATCTTGTGCGCGAGTGAAGTCGGTGACCAAGAGTTGCCGAACTGTGCAGATCAATTAACAGCCTAGTTAATTAGGATGACTTATCCTACGACAGGCCTTGATACAGTGAAGTACTCTACCATTCAACACGAATGGTCGAGTACTTCATGAATTAGATAGCTTTTTATTGCTCTGTGAAATGTTATCTCACTGCTATACCAGCCAGTTGCACGACACAATACAAGCATCTCAGGTGTCCCAACGGATGATCAGCTCTCCTATACTACACAAGTACCTAGGGTATCATTGATGTGCATTCCTTGTACTTAATTGGGGCCGATTGTGAAGGGTCTTGCCACATCTGGCCCACCAGAGATTCAGCATATCTGCAGCTGGCTCACCACACTCTGCCCCATGTGTAAACTAAAGGTAAGAATTCAGACAAACAGAAATGGGAAGGCAGGTTTCTGGGCTGAATACCATAATTGACTTTACTGGATCACTGACCTAATCAGTCATAACCCACAGACACCCTCTATTCTACTCAGTTTTTTCTGGAACATTGGAATCAGTGGAGAACATGTTAAGACATGAATTGGCTACTGGTAAATATCTCAGAAGCACTTCAAAGATCAAACTATGGCTAAAGCTTTCTGTTCAGTTATGGTATAATGTTCAGCCGTGGTTATTTTTGGTATTAGTCATCTGAGCTAGGCTAGCACCTACGACTATGGAGCTAGCGTCTGTTGTCAGACAAAAGCTTTTTAAAATCTGGAAATGTTAACTCAAGAACAGAATTCAACTTTTTTTTAAAGTCTAAAATGTCCTTTCTTGACGAAAAGTCCAAATAATAGAAGCATCCTTCCTAACCATCTCATAGGACCTGCAATAGAAGAAAAAATTGCAATGAAACCTCTATAGACACCTATGTATACAAAGGCTCTTACGGCATCAGCAGTTGTTGGTGTTGGAAAATTTTGAACAGCAGTTACTTTACATAGGTCAGTCGTAACCTCTCTAGAAGTGACTGTGACCAAGAAACTTGATCTCTGATTTTGCTAACTGACATTTAGAGATATTAATGTTTAAATAGGTTTCTTTAAGCTTACCGACCATCAAACATAATCTTTTGAGATGAGTTTCCACTGCTTAATCTTTGGACATGTCCTCTTCAAGGGGGGCTCCTTGGCGTGGTGAAGAGGCTCTTGGTCTGAGGAATTAGACCTATCGGTCTTCTTCCTCAGACCGAACCTAATTACCCCCCAATCTCCCCTCCCCTATCCCATCCTCCCCATCCTCCCCTTTTTCCTTTCCTCCTCCCCCTCCCCACCCCTCCCTTTTGCCCTTCCTCTTTTTGTCCTTTGGGATTTCTCCCACAGGCGCGCTAGTTCCTAGGTAGAGGAAAGGATACCGGGGTCCATCCCATTCCGTTGAGGTTCTTAGCGGTGGCGTAGTTTGCCGTGGAATCTGGATCGCCTGGGGATGTCCCGATCCCTCTCCGGTATCCCGGAGTAGCTTTGGGTGTCTTTCGGGCGACGAGTGTATCTCTGGAAGCCACCTTTCGGATTCCGGGGGTGGTGGCCGAAGGAGGTATGCTTTGTGGCGGATATCCGGCCGCCCTCTCTTTTGTCCACCGAGGTAGCTCGGCAGATGTGAGGTTGCTATCCCGGATTGTTAGTTTACTAGCATGATGGGTAGGGTATGGCACGGGTTCCATGCTGCATCTGCGCTACTTGCGGTGCTGAGGTCCTCTTGGGCGCGGAGGGAGATTTCTGGCCCTTTCATTCCTCCTAGGACCTATCCCTCCCCGGTCCCCCCTTTTTTTTTCTTTTTTTTATTTTTATTTTCTTTTCTTCTTTCTTTTTTTTTCTTAAAAACAAAAAGAAAGAAGTAACCTAACCATGGCAGCCCTAGTCCATGAACCTGGTACCCCCGGGCCCCTTCTTGATACCGCACCCCGTTCTGACCCCGCCTCGTCTTTGGACCACTCTTCAGACATTCCTCATGCCTCTGTACCTATTGCCGGTGCTGTTTCCTCACCCGCTTCAGGTACTGAGGCCTCGACTGACTCTTTCGATTTATCGGACCTTCGCTCTCCTCTGACTATGCTTCCGGCCTCTCCCTCTACGGTGCGGCAATTTTCAAATCGCCGACCCGTTCCACGTCGGACCAACTCTGGTCCCACGCCTAAACGCCAACGACAATTACCTGCTGATGATACTTCTCCACCTTCTCGTTCTTCTCAGAAACGATCGACACGTCCTTCACTACCTTTCCACGCTCAGTTTCAGACTGAACAGTGGACTAAATTCTTCACTTTACGACCAACTTCCTCTACTGCCTATCTTTCTGACCATAGTATTGGCAAGGCACTCCTACGCCATGTTGGTAAAGATATTTCTTTTCATGCTCTTAAGAGCGGTACGCGCATCATTACCGTACAGAATGCTACCCAGGCTCATGAGCTCTCTCGTCTTTCCCATATCGATACTGTTCCTGTCACTCTTGAAAAACATCATTCCCTCAATTCTTGTAGTGGTACCGTCATTCTGCCCCATACCATAGTTCAACAAAATTTCCAGACATGTGGCACTGACATTCTAGAACAGCTGGAACTCCAAGATCTCCCAATCCTCAAGGTAGACACTTACGTTCTTCCTGCCCGTGGGCGGAGACGATACCCTAGCAATGTGGCTCGTTTAACTTTTGACAGCCGAGAACTCCCATCCTCAGTTTATATAGCAGGACATCGGTTACAAGTTCGAAAGGTGATCCCTACACCACAACAGTGTAGAAATTGCTGGCGATTTGGCCATCCAGCGAAATATTGCAGATCTATCGCCGAATGCCCAGTCTGTGGTGCCGATGACCATTCTAATACGTCTTGCAATCGATCTCCCTCTTGCCTTAACTGTCATGAGGCTCACCCTTCGTACTCTCGCCGTTGTCAGGTCTATTTAAACGAGCGGGAAATCCGTTACCTCAAAGAGACAGAAGGTCTCCCTTATGCCATGGCAGTTTCTCATCTCCGCCTCCAAGGGAGACTCCCACGTGTTTCTTATTCCCGTGTTTCAAAACGTCCCCCCACTTCTGGTATCCCATCTTCTACACCCACCTCTGTGGTTACCTCTCCCATAATCACTCCTGTATCTAATCCTTTTGCTGTCCTCGGCTCAGACGTCCCTACTTCAACGCCTCAGTCTAATCTCGCTTCTTCGAGTTCTCTCTCACAAGCCTCAGTATCGACGAGACCTCGTACGACACCTCCTCCCAATCGTCCCTCTACTTCTCAAAAGTCAAAAAAAGGTCCGGTAACACCTCCTACCCATCTTCCACCTCTTCATTTTACCCTCCCTGTCTCTGTCCCTAGTTCTTCCCCTCTCACTGGCTCAGTTACAAGTGCAGAGGTTCACCCTCCTCCTCGTAATGTACCTTCCTCCCCTGTTCCCTCCCAAGTTTCTTCCTCTTCTGCCACCTCCCAGGTTCCTGCCTCCTCTGTCCCCTGCCACGCTTCTCCAGTTCCCTCCACCCTTTCGCCCCCCCCTACCTTGGTACAGTCCAATACAGTTCCAATCTTTACTCATCCTCCCCCTACCATTCCCAATATTGTCTCCCATACGACATCTCTGAATTCCGAAACACTTGAAGCAATCTCTGAATATATTGCAGAGACCAAACCATCAATGGACACTGATCCACCTTCCGCTCTTTCTCTCTCCTCTGCTCCATCTGCGCAACTCCTTTCTTCACAGCGCACCGTTCCTTCGCTGCTTGAACATTTTCCACTGCCTCCGCATGTGGACTTTTCTAACCCTTCTAGTCCGTAGGAACCCTTACCTGCGGATTTCAAGTATCTTTATCATTGCCAATCATGGCCTATTTACAGTGGAATATACGCGGCCTCAGGGGTAATCGGGGTGAGCTTCAGATGTTACTCTCCCAGTTTGCCCCTGTTGGTGTTTGCTTACAGGAACCAAAATTACACTCTGCTGTTATTTCTCACATCTCAGGCTATAATTTATTGTATTCTTCTGATCCTTTTCCTGATGGGACCTTTAATGAAAGTGCCCTTCTTCTCCGCACTGATATTCCGTACCATCAGCTATTTGTTCATACTTCGCTGCATTACACAGCAGCCCGTATCCACTTACATAGGTGGTATACGCTCTGTTCTTTATATCTCTCTCCTTCTCGGGCATTATCTATTCCGGATTTTGCCTTCCTTGTTTCGTCATTACCGCCACCGATTCTGTTACTTGGTGATTTTAATGCCCACCATTTCCTCTGGGGGGGGGGGTCTCACTGTGATTCCCGTGGAATTCAGTTAGAGGCTTTTCTTGCCACCCACCCCCTCCATGTTTTAAATACAGGTACTCACACCCATTTTGATCCTCGGACTCATACTCTCTCTTGCATCGATCTCTCAATCTGCTCTTCCTCCGCCGCATTAGACTTCACTTGGTCTGTTCTCCCGGACTTACATGACAGTGATCATTTCCCAATCATTCTTACTTCCCCTTCATATTCGCCACCTCTTCGCACCCCACGCTGGCAATTTAATCGGGCAAATTGGAACCTTTACTCACACCTAACTGTTTTTAAAGAGGTTCCTTCTTCGTCCTCCATCGATGAGCTTTTACACCTCTTCTCGTCCTCCGTTTTCACCGCAGCTTCTCATTCTATACCCCAAACTTCGGGCAGGCATTCTCAGAAATGCGTGCCTTGGTGGTCTCCTGCTTGTGCTCGTGCAGTACGTTTGAAACGCGCTGCATGGGGCAGGTACCGGTACAATAGAACCACAGAGCGACTCCTTGATTTTAAACAGAAGCGTGCGATCGCTCGCCGTGTCATCCGTGACGCTAAACGCACTTGCTGGCGAGATTATGTCTCCACCATCACCTCTGCTTCCTCTATGAGTGCAGTCTGGAAAAAAGTACGAAAACTGAGTGGTAAATATTCTCCTGACCCGGCTCCTGTTCTGCGGGTTGCCGGTGTTGATATAGCAAACCCACTAGATGTTGCCAATGAAATTGGCAATCATCTGGTCCGTATTTCTCAGGGACTCCATCTATGCCCCTCATTTCTTTCCTCAAAGTCTGCCAGAGAGTTAGCACCCTTGGACTTTTCTTCTCTCAGAGAAGAACAGTATAATGTGCCTTTTACACTTCAAGAACTGGAGGCAACACTCTCAGCTTGTCGATCATCGGCAGCTGGGCCCGACGACATTCATATTCGTATGCTACAACATTTACATCAGTCAGCCCTTGCAGTCCTATTACGCCTTTACAATCTTATTTGGTCACAAGGAGTTCTTCCACAGCTGTGGAAATCCGCCATTGTTCTCCCTTTCCGCAAACCAGGCACTACGGGACATGAAACCTCCCACTATCGTCCCATTGCTCTTACCAGTGCAGTTTGCAAAGTAATGGAACGTCTAGTAAATAGACGTTTAGTGTGGTATTTAGAGACACACAACAGTCTCTCCACTCGTCAATATGGCTTTCGTAAGGGACGTTCTACCATAGACCCCTTACTGCGCTTGGATACGTATGTTCGTAATGCCTTTGCGAATAACCACTCAGTTATTGCCATATTTTTTGACCTTGAGAAGGCATATGACACAACTTGGAGGTATAATATTTTAGCCCAAGCCCACTCCTTAGGCCTTCGAGGCAATCTACCATCCTTCCTTAAGAACTTTTTAACTGACAGGCATTTCCGTGTTCGGGTTAATAATGTGCTCTCCCCGGACTTTATCCAAGCTGAAGGTGTCCCCCAGGGATGTGTTCTGAGCACAACACTTTTTCTCCTTGCTATTAATGATTTGGCCTCTAGTCTTCCATCAAATATTTGGTCATCACTCTATGTTGATGACTTCGCTATTGCCTGTGCAGGCGCTGACTGTCACCTCCTTACAGTTTCTCTCCAACATGCAGTCGACCGTGTTTCCAATTGGGCCACCACACATGGGTTTAAATTTTCCAGCACTAAAACCCACCAAATCACTTTCACTAGACGCTCTGTCATCTCCGATCATCCTTTGTACCTCTATGGCTCCCGTATCCCTGAACGTGATACAGTCAAGTTTCTGGGCCTCCTCTTTGATCGTAGGTTATCCTGGAAACCTCACATTACCTCTCTGAAGGCAACTTGTCACAGCCGGCTGAACCTTCTTAAAACCCTTGCTCATCTTTCGTGGGGAGCTGATCGTCGAACCCTCCTTCACCTACATTCCACCCTTATTTTATCGAAACTTGATTATGGTGACCAGATCTATTCAGCGGCATCTCCTGCTACTCTCTCTAGCCTTAACCCCATTCATCACCAAGGATTACGTTTATGCCTTGGTGCTTTTCGCTCTTCCCCTGTCGAAAGCCTCTATGCAGAAGCGAACGTTCCATCCTTATCCGATCGCCGTGATGCCCATTGCCTGCGCTACTATGTACGCTCTCATGATCTCCGCAATCCTTCCATTTATAGAATGGTCACTGATATTAGTAGACATTCTTTATTTGTTCGCCGCCCCTGCTTACTCCGTCCCTTCTCTCTTCGCCTTCATTCGCTCTTGTCTTCTCTTCAACTACCACCTTTCTATGTACATGTAGCATCTCACTTTTCCCTACCCCCCTGGGAAGTTCCAGCTGTTCGAGTCTGTTCTTTCTCCCTCCCTTGCTCGAAAGCCCAACTGTCTACGGTCGCTTCCCGCTCTCTTTTTCTTGACCACTTTCACTCTCATTCTCATGCCATTGCTGTGTACACAGATGGCTCTAAGTCTTCTGACGGCGTAGGATTCGCAGCAGTGTTTCCGGACAGCGTCGTACAAGGGCATTTACTATCTTCGGCTAGTATTTTTACTGCTGAATTATATGCCATCCTTACAGCACTTATCCGTATTGCATCTATGCCTGTGTCATCATTTGTGGTTGTCTCAGACTCCCTTAGTGCTTTACAGGCTATACAAAAATTTGATACACCTCACCCCTTAGTCCTCCGTATCCAACTTTGGCTACGCCGCATCTTTACCAAGCATAAAGATATTGTTTTTTGTTGGGTCCCTGGTCATGTTGACGTACAGGGCAATGAACAGGCAGACACTGCTGCGCGGTCAGCAGTACATGACCTACCAGTTTCTTATAGAGGTATTCCATGTACGGACTATTTTGCTGTAATATCTTCCCACCTTCACACCCGTTGGCAACAACGTTGGTCTACTATGCTCGGCAACAAACTTCAGTCTATTAAACCGAGTATAGGTTACTGGCCGTCTTCTTATCACCAGTGTCGAGGTTGGGAGACTACTCTCTCCCGTCTTCGCATTGGCCATACTCGTCTTACTCATGGATATCTCATGGAGAGGCGTCTTGCTCCTCTCTGTGAGAATTGCCAAGCTCCATTATCAGTCAGCCACATTCTGTTGGACTGCCCACTTTATCAACGAGCACGCAGAATTTACCTCTGTCGTCGTCTTCGCCCCGCTGCTCTCTCTTTACCTTCCCTTCTCGCTGATGGACCCACCTTTCATCCGGACTCTCTCATTGACTTTTTGACAACGACTGACTTACTTCACAAATTCTGATACTTTCAGCCCTTTCTACTTCAATCTCTTGCTACCCTCTACCCCCGTACTATCCCCTGCCCCGCTGTTTTCTGTAACCTGCTGATCATCCCCCCTCCCTTCTGCCATCCAATTCCCTTGCTTCCTTCCCTACCCTGCAGCGCTGTATAGCCCTTGTGGCTTAGCGCTTCTTTTTTGATTATAATAATAATAATGGGTTATAGAAATTTGTGAAAGGTAGTTTGTACGTAGGTATATATAGGCCTGGTACCATGTTCAAGTGAAATACTATGGGGCAGTAAATTTTTTAAAACGCATACAACAAATTCGTGACTTCATCTGGGGAAAGTCAGTAGGAGCTGAATCTTTTCCTCTACCGTTGGAACAGACGGACTCTTCCCAGGAGAAAGAGCACCAAGCTACTGGTATGGTGACAACACGTCCCCTACCTGAACAGGATATAGTAGTGAAATAGGTCAATGTGGGCGTTGTTTGCTCTGAGGTGGTCACTCTGACTAGCAGTATTTGCTATGAACATAGATCTTATCTCGTAAAATATGCAAAAATGGTTTGGCAAACCCTTCATCCTGCATGAATTACTGTCAGCCACTATATTATATCTATCTGGATCACGAGAAACATCTGACACCTAAGTGAGAGCACTAGCCGCAACAGAAACGTCTTTCTGCAAACTGCCCATGATATCAACAAGAAAAGGCATAACTTGTTTCAAATAGCCATTTACCAACAAGGCGTCCACTTAGGAGGAACTACTACTTGAATAATTTTAGTGCCCAAGGTTGTCTGAGCATCCGCTGGCACCTGAAGCAGCTGCACACTATCCTGCTTGCAAGAAGTTGTTTTCCACACAGGATATATAGTGTTACTAGTGTCTGGTTGCTAGGTTACGTTACTGGAAAATGCACAGGACTGTAAAGACCTAATCCAGACTACATGCTCTGACGCGGTTTGGCATATCTTGGATTCAAGTTGATAGCCCCAGAATGGTACGACCAAGTAGTCGATTCGGGTATGCCATTGATACGGGTCAAGCAAAATATATATAGAGATTGCGCAATGATGCAAATCTCAGTAGAAGATAACCAGGAAAATTGATCTGATCAGCAAGAAAAGTTATAAATTCTCTATCTCTGAAGAGGCTAGAGCGAATTTTTTGTGGCGGATATCCGGCCGCCCTCTCTTTTGTCCACCGAGGTAGCTCGGCAGATGAGGTTGCTATCCCGGATTGTTAGTTTACTAGCATGATGGATAGGGTATGGCACGGGTTTCATGCTGCATCTGCGCTACTTGCGGTGCTGAGGTCCTCTTGGGCGCGGAGGGAGATTTCTGGCCCTTTCGTTCCTCCTAGGAACTATCCCTCCCCGGTCCCCCCTTTTTTTTTATTCTTTTTTTTATTTTTATTTTCTTTTCTTTCTTTTTTTTCTTAAAAACAAAAAGAAAGAAGTAACCTAACCATTGCAGCCCTAGTCCATGAACCTGGTACCCCCGGGCCCCTTCTTGACACCGCACCCCGTTCTGACCTCGCCTCGTCTTTGGACCACTCTTCAGACATTCCTCATGCCTCTGTACCTATTGCCGGTGCTGTGTCCTCACCCGCTTCAGGTACTGAGGCCTCGACTGACTCCTTCGATTTATCGGACCTTCGCTCTCCTCTGACTATGCTTCCGGCCTCTCCCTCTACGGTGCGGCAATTTTCAAATCGCCGACCCGTTCCACGTCGGACCAACTCTGGTCCCACGCCTAAACGCCAACGACAATTACCTGCTGATGATACTTCTCCACCTTCTCGTTCTTCTAAGAAACGATCGACACGTCCTTTACTACCTTTCCACGCTCAGTTTCAGACTGAACAATGGACTAAATTCTTCACTTTACGACCAACTTCCTCTACTGCCTATCTTTCTGACCATAGTATTGGCAAGGCACTCCTACGCCATGTTGGTAAAGATATTTCTTTTCATGCTCTTAAGAGCGGTACGCGCATCATTACCGTACAGAATGCTACCCAGGCTCATGAGCTCTCTCGTCTTTCCCATATCGATACTGTTCCTGTCACTCTTGAAAAACATCATTCCCTCAATTCTTGTAGTGGTACCGTCATTCTGCCCCATACCATAGTTCAACAAAATTTCCAGACATGTGGCACTCACATTCTAGAACAGCTGGAACTCCAGGATCTCCCAATCCTCATGGTAGACACTTACGTTCTTCCTGCCCGTGGGCGGAGACGATACCCTAGCAATGTGGCTCGTTTAACTTTTGACAGCCGAGAACTCCCCTCCTCAGTTTGTATAGCAGGACATCGGTTACAAGTTCGATAGGTGATCCCTACACCACAACAGTGTAGAAATTGCTGGCGATTTGGCCATCCAGCAAAATATTGCAGATCTATCGCCGAATGCCCAGTCTGTGGTGCCGATGACCATTCTAATACGTCTTGCAATCGATCTCCCTCTTGCCTTAACTGTCATGAGGCTCACCCTTCGTACTCTCGCCGTTGTCAGGTCTATTTAAACGAGCAGGAAATCCGTTACCTCAAAGAGACAGAAGGTCTCCCTTATGCCATGGCAGTTTCTCATCTCCGCCTCCAAGGGAGACTCCCACGTGTTTCTTATTCCCGTGTTTCAAAACGTCCCCCCACTTCTGGTATCCCATCTTCTACACCCACCTCTGTGGTTACCTCTCCCATAATCACTCCTGTATCTAATCCTTTTGCTGTCCTCGGCTCAGACGTCCCTACTTCAACGCCTCAGTCTAATCTCGCTTCTTCGAGTTCTCTCTCACAAGCCTCAGTATCGACGAGACCTCGTACGACACCTCCCAATCGTCCCTCTACTTCTCAAAAGTCAAAAAAAGGTCTGTTAACACCTCCTACCCATCTTCCACCTCCTCATTTTACCCTCCCTGTCTCTGTCCCTGGTTCTTCCCCTCTCACTGGCTCAGTTACAAGTGTAGAGGTTCACCCTCCTCCTCGTACTGTACCTTCCTCCCCTGTTCCCTCCCAAGTTTCTTCCTCTTCTGCCACCTCCCAGGTTCCTGCCTCTTCTGTCCCCTGCCACGCTTCTCCAGTTCCCTCCACCCTTTCGCCCCCCCTACCTCGGTACAGTCCAATACAGTTCCAATCTTTACTCATCCTCCCCCTACCATTCCCAATATTATCTCCCATACGACATCTCTGAATTCCGAAACACTTGAAGCAATCTCTGAATATATTGCAGAGACCAAACCATCAATGGACACTGATCCACCTTCCGCTCTTTCTCTCTCCTCTGCTCCATCTGCGCAACTCCTTTCTTCACAGCGCACCGTTCCTTCGCTGCTTGAACGTTTTCCACTGCCTCCGCATGTGGACTTTTCTAACCCTTCTAGTCCGTAGGAACCCTTACCTGCGGATTTCAAGTATCTTTATCATTGCCATCATGGCCTATTTACAGTGGAATATACGCGGCCTCAGGGGTAATCGGGGTGAGCTTCAGATGTTACTCTCCCAGTTTGCCCCTGTTGGTGTTTGCTTACAGGAACCAAAATTACACTCTGCTGTTATTTCTCACATCTCAGGCTATAATTTATTGTATTCTTCAGATCCTTTTCCTGATGGGACCTTTAATGAAAGTGCCCTTCTTCTCCACACTGATATTCCGTACCATCAGCTATTTGTTCATACTTCGCTGCATTACACAGCAGCCCGTATCCACTTACATAGGTGGTATACGCTCTGTTCTTTATATCTCTCTCCTTCTCGGGCATTATCTATTCCGGATTTTGCCTTCCTTGTTTCGTCATTACCGCCACCGATTCTGTTACTTGGTGATTTTAATGCCCACCATTTCCTCTGGGGGGGGGTCTCACTGTGATTCCCGTGGAATTCAGTTAGAGGCTTTTCTTGCCACCCACCCCCTCCATGTTTTAAATACAGGTACTCACACCCATTTTGATCCTTGGACTCATACTCTCTCTTGCATCGATCTCTCAGTTTGCTCTTCCTCCGCCGCATTAGACTTCACTTGGTCTGTTCTCCCGGACTTACATGACAGTGATCATTTCCCAATCATTCTTACTTCCCCTTCATATTCGCCACCTCTTCGCACCCCACGCTGGCAATTTAATCGGGCAAATTGGAACCTTTACTCACACCTAACTGTTTTTAAAGAGGTTCCTTCTTCGTCCTCCATCGATGAGCTTTTACACCTCTTCTCGTCCTCCGTTTTCACCGCAGCTTCTCATTCTATACCCCAAACTTCGGGCAGGCATTCTCAGAAATGCGTGCCTTGGTGGTCTCCTGCTTGTGCTCGTGCAGTACGTTTGAAACGCACTGCATGGGGCAGGTACCAGTACAATAGAACCACAGAGCGACTCCTCGATTTTAAACAGAAGCGTGCGATCACTCGCCGTGTCATCCGTGACGCTAAACGCACTTGCTGGCGAGATTATGTCTCCACCATCACCTCTGCTTCCTCTATGAATGCAGTCTGGAAAAAAGTACGAAAACTGAGTGGTAAATATTCTCCTGACCCGGCTCCTGTTCTGCGGGTTGCCGGTGTTGATATAGCAAACCCACTAGATGTTGCCAATGAAATTGGCAATCATCTGGTCCGTATTTCTCAGGGACTCCATCTATGCCCCTCATTTCTTTCCTCAAAGTCTGCCAGAGAGTTAGCACCCTTGGACTTTTCTTCTCTCAGAGAAGAACAGTATAATGTGCCTTTTACACTTCAAGAACTGGAGGCAACACTCTCAGCTTATCGATCATCGGCAGCTGGGCCCGACGACATTCATATTCGTATGCTACAACATTTACATCAGTCAGCCCTTGCAGTCCTATTACGCCTTTACAATCTTATTTGGTCACAAGGAGTTCTTCCACAGCTGTGGAAATCCGCCATTGTTCTCCCTTTCCGCAAACCAGGCACTATGGGACATGAAACCTCCCACTATTGCTCTTACCAGTGCAGTTTGCAAAGTAATGGAACGCCTAGTAAATAGACGTTTAGTGTGGTATTTAGAGACACACAGCAGTCTCTCCACTCGTCATTATGGCTTTCGTAAGGGACGTTCTACCATAGACCCCTTACTACGCTTGGATACGTATGTTCGTAATGCCTTTGCGAATAACCACTCAGTTATTGCCATATTTTTTGACCTTGAGAAGGCATATGACACAACTTGGAGGTATAATATTTTAGCCCAAGCCCACTCCTTAGGCCTTCGAGGCAATCTACCATCCTTCCTTAAGAACTTTTTAACTGACAGGCATTTCCGTGTTCGGGTTAATAATGTGCTCTCCCCGGACTTTATCCAAGCTGAAGGTGTCCCCCAGGGATGTGTTCTGAGCACAACACTTTTTCTCCTTGCTATTAATGATTTGGCCTCTAGTCTTCCATCAAATATTTGGTCATCACTCTATGTTGATGACTTCGCTATTGCCTGTGCAGGCGCTGACTGTCACCTCATTACAGTTTCTCTCCAACATGCAGTCGACCGTGTTTCCAATTGGGCCACCACACGTGGGTTTAAATTTTCCAGCACTAAAACCCACCAAATCACTTTCACTAGATGCTCTGTCATCTCCGATCATCCTTTGTACCTCTATGGCTCCCGTATCCCTGAACGTGATACGGTCAAGTTTCTAGGCCTCCTCTTTGATCGTAGGTTATCCTGGAAACCTCACATTACCTCTCTGAAGGCAACTTGTTACAGCCGGCTGAACCTTCTTAAAACCCTTGCTCATCTTTCATGGGGAGCTGATCGTCGAACCCTCCTTCGCCTACATTCCACCCTTATTTTATCGAAACTTGATTATGGTGACCAGATCTATTCAGCGGCATCTCCTGCTACTCTCTCTAGCCTTAACCCCATTCATCACTAAGGATTACGTTTATGCCTTGGTGCTTTTCGCTCTTCCCCTGTCGAGAGCCTCTATGCAGAAGCGAACGTTCCATCCTTATCCGATCGCCGTGATGCCCATTGCCTGCGCTACTATGTACGCTCTCATGATCTCCGCAATCCTTCCATTTATAGAATGGTCACTGATATTAGTAGACATTCTTTATTTGTTCGCCGCCCCTGTTTACTCCGTCCCTTCTCTCTTCGCCTTCATTCGCTCTTGTCTTCTCTTCAACTACCACCTTTCTATGTACATGTAGCATCTCACTTTTCCCTACCCCCCTTTGAAGTTCCAGCTGTTCGAGTCTGTTCTTTCTCCCTCCCTTGCTCGAAAGCCCAACTGTCTACGGTCGCTTCCCGCTCTCTTTTTCTTGACCACTTTCACTCTCATTCTCATGCCATTGCTGTGTACACAGATGGCTCTAAGTCTTCTGACGGCGTAGGATTCGCAGCAGTGTTTCCGGACAGCGTCGTACAAGGGCATTTACTATCTTCGGCTAGTATTTTTACTGCTGAATTATATGCCATCCTTACAGCACTTATCCGTATTGCATCTATGCCTGTGTCATCATTTGTGGTTGTCTCAGACTCTCTTAGTGCTTTACAGGCTATACAAAAATTTGATGCACCTCACCCCTTAGTCCTCCGTATCCAACTTTGGCTACGCCGCATCTTTACCAAGCATAAAGATATTGTTTTTTGTTGGGTCCCTGGTCATGTTGACGTACAGGGCAATGAACAGGCAGACACTGCTGCGCGGTCAGCAGTACATGACCTACCAGTTTCTTATAGAGGTATTCCATTTACGGACTATTTTACTGCAATATCTTCCCACCTTCACACCCGTTGGCAACAACGTTGGTCTACTATGCTCGGCAACAAACTTCAATCTATTAAACCGAGTATAGGTTACTGGCCGTCTTCTTATCACCAGTGTCGAGGTTGGGAGACTACTCTCTCCCGTCTTCGCATTGGCCATACTCGTCTTACTGATGGATATCTCATGGAGAGGCGTCTTGCTCCTCTCTGTGAGAATTGCCAAGCTCCATTATCAGTCAGCCACATTCTGTTGGACTGCCCACTTTATCAACGAGCACGCAGAATTTACCTCTGTCGTCGTCTTCGCTCCGCTGCTCTCTCTTTACCTTCCCTTCTCGCTGATGGACCCACCTTTCATCCGGACTCTCTCATTGACTTTTTGACAACAACTGACTTACTTCACAAATTCTGATACCTTCAGCCCTTTCTACTTCAATCTCTTGCTACCCTCTAACCCCGTACTATCCCCTGCCCCGCTGTTTTCTGTAACCTGCTGATCATCCCCCCTCCCTTCTGCCATCCAATTCCCTTGCTTCCTTCCCTACCCTGCAGCGCTGTATAGCCCTTGTGGCTTAGCGCTTCTTTTTGATTATAATAATAATAATAGAGCGAATTTTGACCTGCACACCTGAGTCCATGAAGACATGAACGGTTGCATCGAGCACAGAAATTTCGACAAATGGACCTATAGTTGCATCAAATGGACTTGCAAATATGCAAGTGAGTCTCAGATTGTCAATGAATACTTGATCAAGTTCATCCTCAAAAAAATCTTCATGAAAGACATGCAAAACAGTTTCGTCAATGAGGGAATCATCAAAAGAATGCTGATGAGGGATGCCATGCTGACTGTTAGTTACATTCACAACTGGACGGCTTGATTTGGGTTCGTGGCTTCTCCCAAACCCCTGAGAAGGGTTCTGGTTATTTTGAAAGCCATGTCTTCAGCTAATACTTCTTCTGTCACCACGGTTGTGGCGACTATGAGAAAATTCTAGATACATATTATCCATGAAAGTAAATTACTGAGAAGTATGATGGCCATGAATATTATGGATAGTGCAATATGGTATGTTAATTTGAGAAGTATGTTGCATACGGCGCTTCATATTCTAAATGCACCAGTATGATACATTATACAAATAAAGGGGATGTAAATAGTGTGCTGAAAATATCTAGCCTAGACAGGACTCGCAGCAATGGTTTTAAGTTGGAAAATTCTTGGGTGCGGCGTTGTTTCTGAACAACCCAGCAATTTGTAGCAATATGTCCTTTCTTGCCACAATTGTAACACTTTCTAGGACTATTGTTACTGTGATTGTTTTCAACGCTACGGAATGAGTACTCGTTGCTCTATTGTTAGAAAGGGGGACGGGACTGATCATATGACTCGTCTTGAAAATTACTAGATACCACACAGATAATAAGCGTGTTGATGTAGCTGACCCTTAGAGTTTAGAATCCCTCAAAGGAGGTTGCTTGATGATGGTGAGGGGCTCTTGATCTAGGAAATTAGATTTATGCTCCAGTTCCCTGAATTAAGCCTGAATACCTTCCATCCCCCCCTCTCCCCACAGGCGCTGTATAATCCTACGGGTTTAGCGCTTCCCCATGATTATAGTAACAACAACAATAATTAGAGTTTAGAATCTGAAGAAAGGAAAGTACCTGGATCAGCAAATGATCGCACTTTTAGTAGAACTGCAATTCGTTCCATACCAACGGTAAGCAGATTATCTAAGAGCTACGTAAGCAGGAAGTGGCAATATGTACTTGATAGCACATGTGCTATCAAGCAATATGCTGAAATTCCTCTTAGCAATTTGTCTAGACAGTACGAAAATTTTGCAAGAGATTCATGATAAGCTGGTTCAATTCCTCAGCAATACAAATAGATCAGAAACAGTTGATGGTAAATAATACACACGAAAGAATTCATGCTGTGGCCAACGAGTAAAATCATTGCATTGACGCACGAAATCGCAATGACACGATTGCAAACAAACCATACCACGGGTGGGGTTAGAACCCGCGATCATTGAGTCACAAAACTCCAGACACGCATTAGCCAATGGACCAACTATCTACAATATGATTCATCCAGATAGGTAGCTAGCTGGTCCAGTGGCTAACGCGTCGGTCTGCAGTTTTGCGACTCTCTGATCGAGGGTTCTACCCCCATCCTTGGTATGGTTTCATCGCATTGACGAGAGTTTATGAGAACACTAGCATCTATACACGAAAGAGCGAAAAACTATCTTTGGCTAGTTTAATTATACAACCCTCACAAGCTGAACCGCCAAACACATTATTAGCGGCACTGCGATATATGCAAACCAGTAATCAGGGTTACCTGGACGTTCACCATAAATATGAACATCATATAGTGGTTCCCAGTAATAAATGAAAAGTTTACTCTCTGCTTCATGTTAGAAGTTTGTTTGTGTCATGAGTCGTGGTATGTATATTTACAGTAGCATCTGATCCACTAAGGGGCGATTCATACATAGTCATAGCAGTTGTAAGAAAAACAAGATAACGAATATAAAAATGAGGCAAAAATCAATAGAAATTACATGAAAGGAAATTATTAACACTGGATTAATTATGCATATATGAAACAAAGATTTAATGAACACAATGAATGAGAGAGATAACTTACTGACAACCCGCGTCTTGCCTCGAGATTCTGCACTGGATTGGCTACTAAACCACACAGGAGAGTGGGGGTTATTAACCTGGGGGGGATGGGGAACGGTGACACCCCTCACCAACCGTTTCTAACTGTTGTATCAGATACATTGGTCCATATATTTATCTTATACAAGCAAATTAACCGTTGACAACACGTTCAGTACCTTGTTTCAAAAACCCTTCATAAGTATCAAAGAACCTGTCTTGAAGAACTATTTTATTGAAGAACTATAGTTGACTCTGTCACCAGGATTTGATTTGCGAGGAAAATTATAGTTTATGATTATGTTATTAGGAGAGTCCTCACACTGTCACTCTTGTCAAATCCCAAAATAGGTAGCATATTGCTTAATCCTTACTTTAAGAACACTAATAAATAATTATAATTAACCTTCCCTCTAGGCTACAGATTTTTCAGTTTATCATTAAATACATGCACCAGTATTTATCAGCACTGGGTTCCATATTCCGGGAAAAATACCTTCAGAATCAACCAAGCAAGGCCTAGTCATCTGGGATTTAACTTCAGCTAGGGTCCGTCTCCATGTCTGTGCATGGTGACACTTGTTGGTTCTTCGCCTATTACTGTCTGAGAAAGAATGTACGTAGATATTTGTGAGGCCACAATAATTATTATTTCAGTTCAACGAGAAAGCAGTAACAATCTCATATTAAGGTTCCATGATTCACTTTTACGTAAATGATGGAAGGTAGTGAGGTGTTCAAAGCAAGAGTGCATTATACGATAGTGGAAAGGATGTTATCAGCATGGTTTTGCGCTGAAAAGACGGTTGATGTAGGGGTAGTAGATGATATATTGGATGAGTGATGAAGGGATAATGGACGATGGGTTGGATGGGTGATGGAGGGGTAGTGAATGATGTCTTGTTTCGGTGATGGAAGGAAAAGCCTTTAATATACATTCATCATTATATTACCGTTAAAACTGGGACTCGATGATGGTACATAGTTTGACAGGCATAGGTACACAATGACCGTAATCTTTGCAGTATTATCAAATATTATTTAAAGATGCACAATGATTATATATATATATATATATATATATATATATATA
Organism: Cherax quadricarinatus; assembly: GCF_038502225.1. Taxonomy (NCBI): domain Eukaryota; kingdom Metazoa; phylum Arthropoda; class Malacostraca; order Decapoda; family Parastacidae; genus Cherax; species Cherax quadricarinatus. The sequence continues at coordinate 23,049,613 of NC_091340.1, read as the reverse complement.
TATATATATATATATATATATATATTTATATATATGCCGTGCCGAATAGGAAGAACTTGCGATCTTTGCTTAAATAGCAACGTTCATCTTGCCATATAGGACAAGTGAAAATTTGTGTATGCAATAATTTCGCCAAAATCATTCTGAACCTAACGAAAAAAATATGTTTCACTGTGTTTGTTTAGTATTAAATTACTGTAAACAAATCTAAAATATATTTAGTTGGGTTAGGATAGAATAAATTGTTCTTGTTATAATAAGGTTAGGTAAGTTTTCTAAGATTCTTTTGGTGCAAAATAAAAATTTTTTATATTAACATTAATGAAAAAAATATATCTTTAAACGTATAAGAAAAATTTTTAGAACGGACTTATTTTCAAATGAGTTCTTGCTAATTGACCAGTTTTACATATTCGGCACGACATATATATATATATATATATATATATATATATATATATATATATATATATATATATATATATATATATATATATATATATATATATATATATATATATATATATATATAATATATTATATATATATATAATATTTATATATATATATATATATATATATATATATATATATATATATATATATATATATATATATATATATATATATATATATATATATTAGTGCAAAAAGGTAAAGCTTGCGATTTTGGCTTAAATAGCAACGCTCTTCTTACTTAATAAGGCAAACGAAAATTTGTGCATGCCATAATTTCGCAAAAATCATTCTGAACCTAACTAAAAAAATATATTTCATTTTGTTTGTTTATTATTAAATTACTGTAAAATTATCTAAAATATATTTAATTATATTAGGCTAAATTAAGTTGAGCTTTTTATAATAAGTTTAGGCAAGTTTTCTAAGGTTCTTTTGGTACGTAATTATTAATTTTTTCATTAACATTAATGAAAAAGTATATCTTTAAACTTGCAAGAGAAAATTTTTAGAAAGAACTAATTTTAAATGAGTTCTTGCTAATTGACCAGCTTTGCCTATTCGGCACGACATGTATATATATATATATATATATATATATATATATATATATATATATATATATATATATATATATATATATGTGTATAGTTATAGGTAATACATATTTTAAGAAAAAGAGGATAAATAAGTATACAAGATATGATGTAGGACGAAATGACAGTAGTTTGTTGGATTATGTATTGGTAGATAAAAGACTGTTGAGTAGACTTCAGGATGTACATGTTTATAGAGGGGCCACAGATATATCAGATCACTTTCTAGTTGTAGCTACACTGAGAGTAAAAGATAGATGGGATACAAGGAGAATAGAAGCATCAGGGAAGAGAGAGGTGAAGGTCTATAAACTAAAAGAGGAGGCAGTTAGGGTAAGATATAAACAGCTATTGGAGGATAGATGGGCTAATGAGAGCATAGGCAATGGGGTCGAAGAGGTATGGGGTAGGTTTAAAAATGTAGTGTTAGAGTGTTCAGCAGAAGTTTGTGTTTACAGGAAAGTGGGTGCGGGAGGGAAGAGGAGCGATTGGTGGAATGATGATGTAAAGAGAGTAGTAAGGGAGAAAAAGTTAGCATATGAGAAGTTTTTACAAAGTAGAAGTGATGCAAGGAGGGAAGAGTATGTGGAGAAAAAGAGAGAGGTTAAGAGAGTGGTGAAGCAATGTAAAAAGAGAGCAAATGAGAGAGTGGGTGAGATGTTATCAACAAATTTTGTTGAAAATAAGAAAAAGTTTTGGAGTGAGATTAACAAGTTAAGAAAGCCTAGAGAACAAATGGATTTGTCAGTTAAAAATAGGAGAGGAGAGTTATTAAATGGAGAGTTAGAGGTATTGGGAAGATGGAGGGAATATTTTGAGGAATTGTTAAATGTTGATGAAGATAGGGAAGCTGTGATTTCGTGTATAGGACAAGGAGGAATAACATCTTGTAGGAGTGAGGAAGAGCCAGTTGTGAGTGTGGGGGAAGTTCGTGAGAGCAGTAGGTAAAATGAAAGGGGGTAAGGCAGCCGGGATTGATGGGATAAAGATAGAAATGTTAAAAGCAGGTGGGGATATAGTTTTGGAGTGGTTGGTGCAATTATTTAATAAATGTATGGAAGAGGGTAAGGTACCTAGGGATTGGCAGAGAGCATGCACAGTTCCTTTGTATAAAGGCAAAGGGGATAAAAGAGAGTGCAAAAATTATAGGGGGATAAGTCTGCTGAATATACCTGGTAAAGTGTATGGTAGAGTTATTATTGAAAGAATTAAGAGTAAGACGGAGAATAGGATAGCAGATGAACAAGGAGGCTTTAGGAAAGGTAGGGGGTGTGTGGACCAGGTGTTTACAGTGAAACATATAACGAACAGTATTTAGATAAGGCTAAAGAGGTCTTTGTGGCATTTATGGATTTGGAAAAGGCGGATGACAGGGTGGATAGGGGGGCAATGTGGCAGATGTTGCAAGTGTATGGTGTAGGAGGTAGGTTACTGAAAGCAGTGAAGAGTTTTTACGAGGATAGTGAGGCTCAAGTTAGAGTATGTAGGAAAGAGGGAAATTATTTCCCAGTAAAAGTAGGCCTTAGACAAGGATGTGTGATGTCACCGTGGTTGTTTAATATATTTATAGATGGGGTTGTAAGAGAAGTAAATGCGAGGGTCTTGGCAAGAGGCGTGGAGTTAAAAGATAAAGAATCACACACAAAGTGGGAGTTGTCACAGCTGCTCTTTGCTGATGACACTGTGCTCTTGGGAGATTCTGAAGAGAAGTTGCAAAGATTGGTGGATGAATTTGGTAGGGTGTGCAAAAGAAGAAAATTAAAGGTGAATACAGGAAAGAGTAAGGTTATGAGGATAACAAAAAGATTAGGTGATGAAAGATTGAATATCAGATTGGAGGGAGAGAGTATGGAGGAGGTGAATGTATTCAGATATTTGGGAGTGGACGTGTCAGCGGATGGGTCTATGAAAGATGAGGTGAATCATAGAATTGATGAGGGGAAAAGAGTGAGTGGTGCACTTAGGAGTCTGTGGAGACAAAGAACTTTGTCCTTGGAGGCAAAGAGGGGAATGTATGAGAGTATAGTTTTACCAACGCTCTTATATGGGTGTGAAGCATAGGTGATGAATGTTGCAGCGAGGAGAAGGCTGGAGGCAGTGGAGATGTCATGTCTGAGGGCAATGTGTGGTGTGAATATAATGCAGAGAATTCGTAGTTTGGAAGTTAGGAGGAGGTGCGGGATTACCAAAACTGTTGTCCAGAGGGATGAGGAAGGGTTGTTGAGGTGGTTCGGACATGTAGAGAGAATGGAGCGAAACAGAATGACTTCAAGAGTGTATCAGTCTGTAGTGGAAGGAAGGCGGGGTAGGGGTCGGCCTAGGAAAGGTTGGAGAGAGGGGGTAAAGGAGGTTTTGTGTGCGAGGGGCTTGGACTTCCAGCAGGCATGCGTGAGCGTGTTTGATAGGAGTGAATGGAGACAAATGGTTTTTAATACTTGACGTGCTGTTGGAGTGTGAGCAAAGTAACATTTATGAAGGGGTTCAGGGAAACCGGCAGGCCGGACTTGAGTCCTGGAGATGGGAAGTACAGTGCCTGCACTCTGAAGGAGGGGTGTTAATGTTGCAGTTTAAAAACTGTAGTGTAAAGCACCCTTCTGGCAAGACAGTGATGGAGTGAATGATGGTGGAAGGTTTTTCTTTTTCGGGCCACCCTGCCTTGGTGGGAATCGGCCAGTGTGATAATAAATAAAATATATATATATATATATATATATATATATATATATATATATATATATATATATATATATATATATATGTATATGTATATATATATATATAATGAATAAATATGGTATCAACACAGCAGACGCCTTGGGATCCCGACTTATCTGCTTGTAGTAACACTAGTCTTAGGGGGCTTTCCCTTGTCTAGCTGTAGTAACAGCGGCGTTGGGGCCCCAGTTTGTTACTTGTAAGAGCAGCATTATAGGCTCCTGCTTGTCTAGTGACAATTACACGGCAGTCTTGGGATGCCTGCTCATCTAGTTGTAACAGAACACTCTGCCTTGGGGCTTATGCTTGTCTAATTATAATAATATCAGCACTATAGAAACCAATTTTTCTACCTGTAGCAACAATGGCCTTCGAAGCTCCTGCTTGACTTGTGAAAGAAGCACACAGACTTGAAGGCCCTCACATATCTAGTTTTAAAAACATAAAAGTGGAGTTCTGATGGGCCCCGGCTTAACTATTAGGCATTAAATAAACACAGATTGATACATAATTAATACAAGCAAGTTCGATTACCTGCAGAAAGTTTGCGGCTTTATGGGCCCACATTACTGTAATTAAAGTAATACTGCTAGCCGTCTATGTCCTTGCTTCTTTAGTCACATTGAAACAAATACAACAACGTTTAATTAGTGCCATGGGGGTTCAAGCTTACCTAGTTAAACTAATCAACAGAAGTGACTTTTTGGGCCCCCAACTAGCCTAGCTGTAGCAAAACAAACATAAGCCTTGTATATTTGCAATTAAAGTTGCAGAAAGTAAAATATATCAACCTTGGGGGCCCCGCTGGTGTACTTACAGTAACAATGAAACACTGGAGGCGAACAGGAAATATCATTCCAGTAACCCAATACCTATGTAGTTACCTGCTCATACTACCACAAAACTCACATGTTGTCATAATAAGATGACCAGTAGGAAAAGGCAATTCATCAGGTATTTCAGTGACTTGGTATACGACCTGTAAGTTATTACTGGCACTAGACTGTTCAGGTATCATGTATACTACTTGTAGCCTGTAAAACAACAGAGGAATAGACAAATCAGGTACTTGGTCAGAGACCTTCATCCTGTATCAGTTCACTTAGTCTTATCAAGTACCAGATGTATGACTTCCAACCTGTAAAGTTTCTATGGGACTCGAAATGTTAGATAACTGGTTAACGACGTTCAGCCTGTAAATTAAATATAGCCCCAGACAGGTCTGATACCTGGAATACAACCTTCAGCCTGTTAACTATCAGTGGCACCAGACAGGCCTGATACCTGGAATACGACCTCCAGCCTGTTAACTATCAGTGGCACCAGACAAGTCTGATACCTGGAATACGACTTCCAGCCAGTAAATTATCAGTGGCACTAGACAGATCTAATACCTGGAATACGACCTCAAGCCAGTAAATTATCAGTGGCACTAGACAGATCTAATACCTGGAATACAACCTCCAGCCAGTAAATTATCAGTGGCACTAGACAGGTCTGATACCTGGAATACGACCTCCAGCATGTTAACTATCAGTGGCACCAGACAGAACTGATACCTGGAATACGACTTCGAGCCTGTTAATTGTCAGTGGCACCAGTCAAGACTGATATCAGGAATACGACTTCCACCCTGTTAACTATCAGTGGCACCAGACAGGTCTGATACCAGGAATACGACCTCCATCCTGTTAACTATCAGTGGCACCAGACGGGTTTCATACCTGGAATACGACTTCCAGCCTGTTAACTATCACTGGAACCAGACAGGTCTGATACCTGGAATACGACCTCCAGCCTGTTAACTATCATTGGAACCAGACATGTCTAATACCTGGAATACGACTTCCAGCATGTTAACTATCAGTCACCAGTGGCACCAGACAGGTCTGATACCTGGAATACGACTTCCAGCCTGTTAATTGCCAGTGGCACCAGACAGGTCTGATACCAGGAATACGACTTCCAGCCTGTTAACTATCAGTGGCACCAGACAGGTCTGATACCAGGAATACGACCTCCATCAGGTTAACTATCAGTGGCATCAGACGGGTCTCATACCTGGAATACGACTTCCAGCCTGTTAACTATCATTGGAACCAGACAGGTCTGATACCTGGAATACGACCTCCAGCCTGTTAATTATCAGTAACACCAAACAGGTCAGGTACTACTCTAAAAAGTAATATTTCACAGTGTTAAGTAATAAGACACCCCATTAATACAATATTTCACTGGTCTTTTAATTTCCTTATGTCACATTATATTAATGCTGTGCCATTTTTTCTCCGATATGATATTACACTGTGTCAGTTAAAACCAGTCAAATATTTCCCCTAAATCTAGTATGTAAAAAAAATAATGGTGACGATAAGTGAAACTGTAACAACGTTATACATTTCTGAATAAATAACAAAAAGGCACAATACCGTGACTGGAACAATACACATATAACCCGCACATAAAAGAGAGAAGCTTACGACGACGTTTCGGTCCGACTTGGACCATTGACAAAGTCACACCGACAGAGGTGGAGCAGGACGGCTATATATAGGCAGGAAGAGGTGGTAGTAGTAGTAGTAGTAGTAGTAGTAGTAGTGGTACAAGAATTGTATATAATACCGACAAGATGAAATTAAGACACATGCACAACGCCCGGGCATCCCCATCGTAGACGTTTCGCCATCCAGCCAGCCACTGGATGGCGAAACGTCCACAACAAAGACAACCAGACGCCGCACATGTGTCTTAATTTCATCAGTAGATGTAGTAGAAGAAGAAGAGGTAGTAGTAGTGGTAGTGGTAGAAGTGGGAAATAAGGAAGACGAGCCAGTCAAATACAAAGGAAGGGGAGCACTGCAAGAGAGCTAGAAACCCACAGAGGGAGAGCAAGCGCACCGAGGTGCGTGAAAGGGGAAGTGGTGAAATAAAATAAATGAAGAAGGAACAGAAACACGAGACAGGAGAGAGAAAGACAACCCAGAGGAGAAAAGGAGAGAGGAAAGGGGAAGAGGAAGAAGAAAAAGAAAAAGAAAAAGTGAGGATTCAGGTTAAGTCACGGGTGTTCTGAAGTTTGGAGCATTTTACAATGTAGTGGGAGAGGAAGTCATCTACAGAGACGAAGCCAGGGCTAAGGTTCATACAAGGAAAGTTGTGTATTAGAGAGGATTCAACTAGACGGCGACTGTTCGAGTTGGAAGTAAGGAAGACAGTTTTAGCAGAAGACCAGTCAATAGGATGGCTATGATCTCTGACGTGACAGAAAAGAGCATTGTTAGTGTCGGCAAGCCTAACACTATTTTTGTGCTCCCCAAGTCTGTCAGAAAGAGATCGACCAGTTTCTCCGAAGTATTGAAGAGGACAGGAGGAGCAAGAAATAGAGTAGACACCAGGAACATCTGTAGAGGGAGGAGAGGTATGAACGAGATTAGTGCGAAGAGTGTTAGTCTGGCGGAAGGTAAGCTTGATGTCTAAGGGACGGAGAGAATTGTTGAGATTAGAAAGACCGGAAATGTAGGGAAGGCAGAGGATAGAAGAGTTCCCATGAGTAGAGAGTTTGGGAGAGAAGAAATTGTGTTTAGCGCGTGAGAGGGCAGAGTCTATGAAATGGGAAGGGTAGCCAAGACGGGAGAACGAATTATGAAGAGTGGAAATTTCTGCTGGAAGGAACTGAGGATCACAGATGCGGAGGGCACGGAGAAAGAGGGAGATAAGAACACTTTTCTTGACAGGGGAAGCATGATAGGAAAAGTAGTGAATGTACATGCCACTGTGCATAGGTTTACGGTAAACGGAAAAGGAAAAACCTGTATCTGAGCGGTGGACATGGACATCAAGGAAAGGAAGTAAGGAATTAGATTCCCATTCAGCTTTAAACTTTATGGAAGGGGCAAGATTATTAAGAGCTTCACGTAAAGGTTGGAAGAGACTGGAGTCATGAGGCCACAGAGCAAAGATGTCATCCACATAGCAGAGCCAGAGTGAAGGTTGCACATCGAGGGTAGGAAGAAGAACAGTCTCGAAGTATTCCATGTAAAGATTAGCAAGGACAGGAGAGAGAGGAGAGCCCATAGCGACACCGAAGGTTTGAGAATAATATTTCCCTTGGAAGGAAAAGGAGTTAGAGTCCACACAGAGGCGGATCAGATCAAGAAAGACATCAGTGGGGATAGGGAGATGAAGAAACATTACATGGGCCTTCTCTCTAAGGAAATCAAGGACATCATCAAGAGGGACATTGGTGAAGAGGGACTCAACGTCAAGACTAAGCATCTTACAGGTTGGGAGAGAGCGAACCCGTTCAATGAAGTCTTGAGAGAGACGGAGGTGGGCAGGAGAAAAAGTACCAAGAAAGGGAGTGAGGGTTTTGGCCAGCCAAGAAGCAAGAGAATAAGAGACAGAACCTCTAGAGGAAATGATAGGACGAAGAGGAATATCAGGTTTATGAGTTTTGGGAAGGCCATAGAAATAGGGAAGAGAGGGACAGATGACACGAAACCGTTGAACAAGGTCAAAGTCAGGAGGACAGAGGTCGGAGAGAGTCCTTAGTTTTTTGTTGAAAGTTCTCTTGATGCGATCAAGAGGGTTGGAAACGAGAGGAGTGTAGGTGCGTGAGTCAGAGAGCAAGACATCAGCTTTACGGAGGTAATCCTCGCGATCAAGGATAACTACCGAATTACCTTTGTCAGAAGATAGTATGACAATGTTAGTGTTGGATTTAAGAGAAGAAAGGGCAAGTTGGTAATGGCGTGGAAGGTGGTGATACTTGGAAAACAGACTAACAAGAGCGGGAAGGAGAGCACCACGAAAAGTGGACAAGTCAGGAAGATTACGGAAGCGAGATTGTGTATTATACATTTCTGACGCGTTAATTCAAATCCTATATACCCATATATTTTCCTCTCGTCTTTATATCGGAGGTATTCCGAAGAGTATTATCATATATATTGGCATTTTACCCGCTATTATCTCTGATTTTCAAATTAATTTCTCGCTGAAAGCCAGTATCATGCCACACATATCACTCTCTCTCAAACACACACCTATCAGCAGCTTACTAGCTCGCTCACACCTGTCCGTTCACACACCAATCTTTTCCTTATGAACAAATCTCTCGCTCACACGATAATCTCTTACAAGATCACCAGTCGCATTCTCGCATTGACTGCCTCACTCATCAATCTCTTGCTCACGTTGACTGCCTCACTCATCAGTCTCTTGCTCACGTTGACTGCCTCACTCATCAGTCTCTTGCTCACGTTGACTGCCTCACTCATCAGTCTCTTGCTCACGTTGACTGCCTCACTCATCAGTCTCTTGCTCACGTTGACTGCCTCACTCATCAGTCTCTTGTTCACGTTGACTGCCTCACTCATCAGTCTCTTGCTCACGTTGACTGCCTCACTCATCAGTCTCTTGCTCACGTTGACTGCCTCACTCATCAATCTCTTGCTCACGTTGACTGCCTCACTCATCAATCTCTTGCTCACCTTGACTGCCTCACTCATCAGTCTCTTGTTCACACTGGTTCGCTCCCACACTAACTCTAATTTATATTATTGCACACAGAATAATCTCACTCATATACACTCCCTCACAAGCAATATCATGCTCACACATGCTTTCACTCACACCATTCTTTTCCTTACAATGGTGGCTCACACACCATTCTCTTGCTCACACGTGGCCTCTTACAATCTTCCTCGCTCACACACCACTCAACGTTCGTGGAAATAAATGATATAATATACCTACACAATGGAAATATAAACACTTAAGCAGTATATGATCCTTTGTTGACAACGTTTCACCCACACAGATATGCCTGGGTGAAAGGTACTTGAGTATTTATAGGATGGCGTCAGGTGGAGAATGCTGCATGTAACAGTCTTCCGAGAAGAGTGATAGTATATGAGAGGACCTTCTGCAGTGTTCCTCCATTCTTATATTCTTATGTGAGATAGCGATGAAGAAGTTTCTTGGCAAAGGGTTCACCTATGTTATAGAAGCCGTGGTTCTGGTTGAAGTTGTTGCATATACTGATAAGAGATGATTTGAGGATTCTTCGGTATTGAGTGTTGTCTTCTCTGACGATAAGGCTTGCGTTTCTGTAGTTGATTAAATGGTTGTGTGAATTTCGGTGTTGAACACAGGCATTCCTTGGATCGCCAGTTCTGCCTGTATACTAGTGTTCTGAAATACATGTTTGGAGGTCTCTGGATGTTTCGCCGACATATAATTTGCTGCAGTTATTGCAAGGGATTGTGTATACCCCTGCAGAGGATTGAAGCTTGTCCTGTCTATTACTGGTAATGTCCTTGATGGTGGTGGATGTGGGGGTAGATACTTGGAATGTGGTATCGGAAAAGATGTTGAAAACGTGTCTGGCAAAGGAGTTGTTGAAGGAACTGTGTATCTCTTCTCGGCAGTGTCTTCTATGGATGTGTTAAAGTTGTTTAATTCCCGTCGTCTGCAGTCTCCTATGAAGTTACGAGGATAGTGAAGTTTAGAAAATACTTGTTCAATAAGAATGCATTCTTCCTCAAGGAACTCATTGCTGCAGATTCTGAGTGCGCGCAGGAAGAAGCCTACAATTACACCACGTTTAGTTTTGGTATCGTGGTGGAAGTAGAAGTGGAGAAGATCGTGTTAGTTTGTTGGTTTTCGATATACTTTACAACGAAGTTCATGGTCAGCTTTGCAGAGAAGAACATCAAGGAAAGGAAGAGTGTTTTAGACTTCTAGTGTGACGCCATCCTATAAATACTCACATACCTTTTACCCAGGTAGATCTGTTTGAGACTTGATAAACCCCATTTCGTAGGCGAAACGTTGTCAATAAAGGCTCACATTATACTGCTTAAGTGTTTATACTTCCACTCAATGTTACTGCATGCTTTCTCACATACCAGTCTCCTACTTACCCTTGCTCGCTCACACACCAGTCTGTCGCTCACCCATGTTTGCTACCACACTAGTCACTCGCTCACCCATGCTCGCTACCACACCAGTCTCTTCCTCACCAATACTCGCTACCACACCTGTCTCTCGCTCACCCATACTCGCTACCACACCTGTCTCTCGCTCACCCATACTCGCTACCACACCTGTCTCTCGCTCACCCATACTCGCTACCACACCTGTCTCTCGCTCACCCATACTCGCTACCACACCTGTCTCTCGCTCACCCATACTCGCTACCACACCTGTCTCTCGCTCACCCATACTCGCTACCACACCTGTCTCTCGCTCACCCATACTCGCTACCACACCTGTCTCTCGCTCCCCCATGCTCGCTACCACACCAGTCTCTTCCTCACCAATACTCGCTACCACACCAGCCTCTCGCTCACCCATACTCGCTACCACACCAGTCTCTGGCTCACCCATACTCGCTACCACACCTGTCTCTCGCTCACCCATGCTCGCTACCACACCAGCCTCTCGCTTACCCATACTCGCTACCACACCAGTCTCTGGCTCACCCATACTCGCTACCACACCTGTCTCTCGCTCACCCATACTCGCTACCACACCAGTCTCTGGCTCACCCATACTCGCTACCACACCAGCCTCTCGCTTACCCATACTCGCTACCACACCAGTCTCTGGCTCACCCATACTCGCTACCACACCTGTCTCTCGCTCACCCATACTCGCTACCACATCAGTCTCTGGCACACCCATACTCGCTACCACACCTGTCTCTCGCTCACCCATGCTCGCTACCACACCAGCCTCTCGCTCACCCATACTCGCTACCACACCAGTCTCTGGCTCACCCATACTCGCTACCACACCTGTCTCTCGCTCACCCATGCTCGCTACCACACCAGCCTCTCGCTCACCCATACTCGCTACCACACCAGTCTCTGGCTCACCCATACTCGCTACCACACCAGTCTCTGGCTCACCCATACTCGCTACCACACCAGTCTCTGGCTCACCCATACTCGCTACCACACCAGTCTCTCGCTCACCCATACTCGCTACCACATCAGTCTCTGGCACACCCATACTCGCTACCACACCTGTCTCTCGCTCACCCATGCTCGCTACCACACCAGCCTCTCGCTCACCCATACTCGCTACCACACCAGTCTCTGGCTCACCCATACTCGCTACCACACCAGTCTCTGGCTTACCCATACTCGCTACCACACCAGTCTCTGGCTTACCCATACTCGCTACCACACCAGTCTCTGGCTCACCCATACTCGCTACCACACCAGTCTCTGGCTCACCCATACTCGCTACCACACCAGTCTCTGGCTCACCCATACTCGCTACCACACCAGCCTCTCGCTCACCCATACTCGCTACCACACCAGTCTCTGGCTTACCCATACTCGCTACCACACCTACCTCTCGCTCACTCATGCTAGCTACCACACCAGCCTCTCGCTCACTCATGCTAGCTACCACACCAGCCTCTCGCTCACTCATGCTAGCTACCACACCAGCCTCTCGCTCACTCATGCTAGCTACCACACCAGCCTCTCGCTCACTCATGCTAGCTACCACACCAGCCTCTCGCTCACTCATGCTAGCTCACACACCAATCTAATGCTATCACACTCATTCACACACTAATCACTTGCCTACTTACACTGCCTTACACATTGGTCTGGTGTTTACTCACACTAGCTCACACACACTACCATATGTTCTCTCATACATGCATGCAGACGGCAGCGGCAGCGGCAGCAGCGACTTCCAAGCTCCGTATTTTTCTCCAACTACCAGAGCTACAAATGCTCCTATGATGACCTAGTTACAAGCAAAACTGCACTACCCAACGTAGCACCCAGAATGACAAAAGATTACCAACAGTGAAACCTACAAATCGAAAAAAAGAGAGATCAAAGGAAGACTGCACACAAACCGAAAGCAACACCCCGCTGCCAGCCGAACAACGTAACCCTAAGCTTTGTATACTACAACTTCTTCTTAACAACAACAATTCCTGTAGTATTATGAGGCGCAATCTAAGAGGAAACAACACCAAGGCCAGCAAGAAAACACCGAAAAATCAACTATTCAACAAGTGTAGCCAGGAGGACGCCGGCCCAGCAACCACCCCACTCACCACCACTCAAGGCGACACCACAACAATAACAACAAACATGGCTGCCACCAGCCCATCCTCCCCTCTCTTCCCCGGATTCAACCTACCTAGTAGTCTCTCAGGTATGACCAACGATCCAGATACCCTAAAGTCATGCATCTCCAACTTAGTTATTGAAAATATGAATCTTCGAGAGACGCTAACAAAACAAGACACCAGGATGACACAACTCGAGAACAAAATCCTCAGTCTTGAACAAAAGTTATCAACACCTGGAATGACTAACTGTGACAAGACCATCCAAACAGTCATAGATAGCCATACCCAACAAATAATATCTCTTAATACAAAGGTTGAAGAAGCAGTAAAACAATGGAAGAACAACTTAGATAACCAGTTCAGTGACTACTTTGCTCTCCAAGAAGATAAAACTGAGCAAGAAAAACTATCGGACGCTGTAATAGTTAACAGTCCACTTTTTCCCAGTGATATGAACCAAACAAACAGTAAAGAAATTACTCTGCAGATCATAAAGGACCAAACAAGTGTTATTGTACCAGAGTCTGAAATAAAAGAAGCCAGATTACTAGGATCCCATGGTAGAAAAAGTGTTATGCTTAGATTCAACTCACATGATAGGAAAAAAGACTTAATTATTGCATCTATTAAAGTAAAGAAAGAGGTATACATAAACGAGTGTCTTACCAAAAAACGTCAGAACCTCCTGTATAGAGTCAGAAAACTTAAGCGGGAGAATAATGACACAATACACCAATGCTTCACACGGGATGGGAAAATTCTAGTTAGGAAAACAAATGTAGGTCAACTGTACACAATCACGAACGAGAATGATCTATCACGATTTCTCAGGGATATTAATCTTACAGAGAATAACTAAACAATGTCCAACTTAAAAGTCTACGTAGTGTAGTGTATGTTTTGCTCCATTATTGTTCAAATTTCATTGTACAATCTCTTAGTATTTAAATAATCAACTACCTCATTTTGTGATTTTACTAGTAAGCATAAATCACCTTATGTGATTTTCTTATTTACTATTGTTCGCTTGAACATTAGCTGAATTGATACTTTCTCTGTCCATATTACTACCTCATATTTTTTTTAAATACTACAATTGATATTACTTACTAAAATTAATAAATATCATTTTTACTAAAATTTCAATTTACTCTTAACATTTTTGACATTTAATAACCATTACTTGACTAATTACCTTTACCTGTTTTAATACCACATTTACTATCCTAGATTACTCTTAATTACCTTGTACTGCCATATAACCTCAAGTATAACTACCAGTGCAATATTGAATGAAATAAACATTACTATTTCACTTTTTTGTAATCATTATTACTTACTAAAATTTTATTAAACACCATATTTACTACCAGTCAATTTTACTTTTGTACATTAAACATTATTTTATACTTCCCATAACATTTAGTTGCCAAATTTTCAAGTTTTTATATTCAACCCCAACCTTGTATTATCCTTTGTACCTGTGTACCTGGGTACCTGTCTACCATCTTACTATCATATTATAACCAAGACATTACCATTGTGATTTTTTACTATTATTCTTTTGTACTTTAATTGTGAATTTTATTTTGTCAATTTAAATCTATAGTTATAACCTTGATCTTGTCAACAACCCATACCAGACTCTAGTGCAATTGCAAGTACCATTTCAAATTGTATTTTCATATTATAAGTTTATATTATAATTCCTACCATCTGTCCATTTAACTTTGCTTACCATTACTTAATTTTAGTCCCTTTTATATTTTCTCCTTTATTTTAGCTTTATATAACTATCCTAGTTTATATATCCACAACTGTTAAAATAATCAAGGTGCTATTCTCAGGTGCTAAAGTAGAATAAGCTCACAATCTTGCCATTATATTCCAAAGCTCATTTATTCACAACCTATATTAGTCCCTTTTTATTATAATTTTAAACTATAATTATAACTTTAAAAAATTACCTTTATAGTACTACCTACTATCATATTCCCAAGCACTATTATATGATCATCACTTTATTTGTATTAGTCCCTTAGCTCATTATTTTACATTTGTTAAATAATTCAGGTGCTATTTTTTAGCTTAAGACTATTTACTTTGTTTTATACTTAATTCTAACTATAGATTCACTACAAATCTTATGATTACAAGCATTGATCCTGATACCAACCTCTTATTTAATGACTTAAATGAATCAAACAGTTACTGTAATTACTACACTGCAGAACAATCAAAGGCACTTCTCAGTGCCAACAACAACATAACTATCTTTAACTACAATATCAGATCATTAAGCAAGCATTACGATGACCTCATAGCATTACTAAATTCCTTACATGCCAATATGTCCATCATTACACTAACTGAAACCTGGCTAAAGCCTGATAGTACAGATGTCTATGCCATTCCTGGTTACACAGCCATACACAACTGTAGGCCAGACCAACAAGGGGGTGGCACAGCCATATACTACTCAGACCAACTAGAATGTATCACTAATACTTGCACAAGGGATGAACATGGGGAATATATAATAGCTAAATTCAAATCCAAATACCTACAAAAACCTCTCACATTGATAAACATCTACAGAGTTCCACAGTCAAACATTAGCCAATTTAGTCAAAATCTAGGAAGTATGATAACTGATGCACGCATGAACAAAGATCACTTACTACTCTCAGGTGACTTCAATATAAATCTCCTGCAAGACCAGGACCCACACGTTACTGAATTCACAAACACAATGAGTAACTGTATGTTACTACCAACAGTAACAAAACCTACAAGAGTTACAGAGACTAGTGTTTCCCTACTTGACCACATCTGGACCAACACCATATCCCCTTTAAAATCAGGCATAATTACAGATAATACCACAGACCACTACCCTACTTTCCTCATAACAACTCTTGGTAAACTACCCCAAGACACTACTAAAGTCACCTTCAGACTTCACAATGAGGCAGCCATTAATAACTTCGCAACAGCATTAGCAAACATTGATTGGCACACTGAGCTAGAAATCTATACAGATATTGACGAATGTATTAATAATTTTCTAAAAAAGACCCAATACCTCTATAACAAGCACTGCCCTAAAAAAACTAAACAGATGACAGCAAAGAGACTGAACAGTCCCTGGCTAACACCCAGCATTCTCAAATCCATAAATACAAAACACCAATATGAAAAACAGTACAGAATGGGTCACATAACCAGAGACCAAACAAAACGTTACTCGTCAATCCTAACCAGCCTGATAAGAAGGGCAAAAAAATTGTATTATGAGAACAGATTATCCAACTTACGAGGTGATATAAAAAAGACCTGGAAAACACTATCTGAAATTCTGGGAACAAAAAAGATATCACGAAATAGCGAAATAAAATTAGCAAAATCAGATGAACCCCAACTCCCACCAACAGAAACAGCAAACAGACTCAATGATTTCTTCTCCACTATAGGACAAAACCTTGCCCATAAAATCCCAAGCTCAGATACCCCACCAAATAACTACCTCACCGGCAACTACCCGAACACACTGTTCCTAGCTTCGACTAACCCATACGAAGTCTCCCTTATTATCAATGCACTAAAAAACAAGGCAGGAGATTTAAGTACCTTACCACCCTTTATATATAAAAAAGTGTCACAAGTGCTATCTCCAATCATTGCAACACTCTTTAACAAATCCATTGAATCCTCCACCTTCCCTACAGTACTCAAAATAGCAAGGGTCACCCCGATCCACAAAGGAGGAGACCAAACAGAGTTGAATAACTATAGGCCAATATCCAACTTACACCCTCTCTCAAAAATCTTTGAAAAACTAATTCATAAACGAATCTACTCCTACCTTATCTCCCAGAACATACTCAACCCCTGCCAATTTGGATTCAGGCCTAATAAAAATACTAATGATGCTATTATACACATGCTAGAACATATATACACTGCAATAGAGAAAAAAGAAGTCCCACTGGGGATCTTCATTGACTTACGTAAAGCTTTTGATACAGTTGACCATGACTTGCTCCACGTAAAATTGTCACACTATGGTATAAGAGGGCACTCCCTCAATTACCTCAAGTCATACCTCAGCAACAGAAGCCAATATGTGTACGCAAATGGGGCAAACTCTTCTGCGCAACCAATTACAGTTGGTGTCCCACAGGGAAGTGTCCTTGGCCCTCTTCTCTTTCTCCTATACATAAATGACCTTCCAAATGCTTCGCAATTACTCAAACCCACACTATTTGCAGATGACACTACATACGTCTTCTCTCACCCGAGCCCAGTCACACTAGCCAATACTGTAAATACCGAATTACAGAAAATATCTACCTGGATGAGGACTAACAAACTTACACTAAACATTGACAAAACCTACTTCATTCAGTTTGGTAACAGAGCTACAGATGTCCCTCTTAACATAATGATAAACGGATCACCTATCACAAAGCTAACAGAGGGAAAATTCTTAGGAATCCACCTTGATAATAGACTCAAATTTCATACACATATACAACAAATTTCTAAGAAAATTTCCAAGACTGTAGGCATACTATCGAAGATACGGTACTATGTTCCACAGTCAGCCCTCCTGGCCCTATATCACTCTCTTATTTACCCCTATCTCACCTATGGAATTTGTGCATGGGGCTCAACAACAGTTAACCATCTCAGACCACTAATTACCCAACAAAAGGCTGCAGTTAGAATGATAACAAATTCTCACTACAGGCAGCACACTCCACCAATATTCAATACACTAAACCTACTCACCATACAAAACATCCATACTTATTACTGCACCTATTACATACATAGAACACTTAACTCTGATATTAACCCTCCCCTCAAACATCTCCTTGCCAACCTCAACAGAACACATGACCATAACACAAGGCACAGATCACTCTTTGATGTTCCTCGTGTTCATCTCACACTATGCAAAAACTCAATGCACATAAAAGGCCCTAAAATCTGGAATTCATTACCTGTAAATATAAAAGAAACACTTCCTGTTTATAAATTCAAGTCTCTACTCAAAGATCACTTACTCACCCAAAACCAAATAAATACTGAATAACTGAACCTTATAAATTGTATATCTTAAATGTTTCTCACAATTATATCACATAAATGTTAAACCTAAAACCCAATCTAACTTTATTATTTTTTAAATACACTACCTAACAGAATCCTTCATATGACCTGTCTTTGTAATACTCACTTGTGCTTTATAGTAATCTGTTTACATTAATGTTTTATCACTGACTTCATCATTGCTTCCACAGGGTGGTTCACGTGCGAATCTCTCGAACGCACTAATCTCTTGGTTACGCACCAATCTCTTGCTTACGCACCAATCTTTACCTGACACATTTCCACTCATATATCAATGTCTTGCTTCTATGTCATCAATGAAGCTTCTTGACTCACGTTATGACTAACAAGATACTCATTGGAAAAAGTATAAAAATACGGGAAAAGGGAATTAATGTGGTATTGTTATGGATTCCATCACACATCAGATTACACTTTCATGATAAAGTGAATAAGTTGGCCAAAACAAAAGTATCCATAAGGAAAATGTGGAATATAACTTTGGTGTTTCTGTGTCTGGCATTAGGAATAATATTTGGAGATCAGTTGTAACTGTAGTGTAAGCGCGCCTCTAGCAAGACAGTGATGGAGCGAATGATGATGAAAGTTTTTCTTTTTCGGGTCACCTTGCCTTGGTGGGAAACGGCCGATGTGTTAATAAAAAGAAGTTAATAATGAAATCGAATGCTGTTAGAAGCCTAAGTAGCTCTATCACACACTATAACATGAACATTAATAAGTACGTTTATGGAGCAACTTGCAGTGTGAATAGACTGACCGATGCACTGGCCAGGCTTAAGCCTGGTTGCAAGTACTTCTGGCAGTATGGCAGAAACAAGGATGATGATCAAACCAAATGCAAAATATGTGGCCAGCTCTATGGTCACTATTTTGAACACTATATACTTAATTCTCTGCTTATTGAGGAGTATATAGATAGTATAATAACCAATGTGATATATCAAGATATGTTTTCAATGAAAATAAGACACCAGACATAATAAGCAAGTTTCTTAAATTTTCTTACAACAGATAAGTTAAACTGTAGATATAAATCCAGACGGATTTAAGATTTTATGAATTTGGAAGTTTAGATGGACATTTCCAAAACATAATTTGACATAATAACTAACAGACGAAAGTTTGACATTAGTGATGAATTAATTACTTCTTGACACTAGTAAGTTGTACGTAACTTAGTGTGGTCCATTTAAATTAACTTAGGCTGTAAACAAAGCAGAGTATTTATCTGATATTAGCAGAATACGTATGCTATTTTATATTAATATCTTGAAGATAGATTTAGAAAGTCCTACCGTCTGTAAAGAATCATAAATGTAATATTTGTGTCACTGATATAGACGGATCTGACTCTGGAAATAACTGTACATTGGATGTTATTACTTATGAGTTCTCAGCACTAAATTCTAGTGTCAATCTTATCAGTTATTTAACATCTCAACAACAGCCACAATTTCAGAGTACAGTTTCAAATTCTTGTATGTATTTTCAAATACTCTGAGACTTACAACTATTGTCCTCCATAAATTAGAATTAACCACCACTGGGTAAAAAGAAAGGGAAAGAAAAGTAATCAATTTCAGTGCCTCTCAGAGATGCTTTTGAACAATAAGTCGATAAGCTATTAATTCTTGGAATTATTAAATCTTCAACATCTGTTTATTGTTCTCCTGCTGTTATCTTCGAAAAGACAGTTCATACAGGAATCTTTATTGAAGAAACGTTTCGCCACACAGTGGCTTCATCAGCCTTATACAAAGCAGGAAGGTATAAGGAGAGGAGGAGTTTGAGGTAATCAGTCCCTCAGCCTGGAGTCGATGTGTTCAGTCCATCAATCTTGTAGAAATTGATTCCCATATGTTGCATAAGTGTCTCAATTCTTCAACTTGTCGGTTTTCAAAACCATTCATCACAGTTCATACAGTTTTGCACAAGTTTTCAGAAGTCTTAAAGCTTTCACTAAATAGGATTCTCAGCTATTGCTGTCACTGAAAAAATCCTCTTTTCAAGTATCATAACTCAAGGATGATTTTCCCAAACTAGATGGTATTCAAACTTGCCACCAGGTTAAATTGCATCCTGATTCCAGATCTTCAACAACTTTTCCTACACAGATGCAGTGTACCACCATGTCATTCGTGGTGGTTAGAGCCTCCACCACCTACATTCGTTTAAAGACAATTGTTCTTCCAGGTTTTGCTAACGTTTCATTGTACTTTGACAATATTTATGTTCTGACTCAGTCTGCCGGTGAAATCTGTTAAGTTTTACTAAGATTTAGATCACGTGGTTTGACTGCCAAACCTTAGAAATGTTATCATGGATTTTTTTTAGATTCAGTGTATGTGCTTTATTATTTCTGATAACAGTCTAAGCCTTGTCCTGGAAAGACTAGTGCTTTATAGTTTTGTAACATTTCCAAGCCTAATAAATTTATTAGACGTTTCCTGGGATAAACAACCTACAGGAAATTCGTTCCTAATTCAGCTAACCTTCTTTTTTATTAT
The DNA here is from genome assembly GCF_038502225.1 of Cherax quadricarinatus. Lineage (NCBI taxonomy): Eukaryota > Metazoa > Arthropoda > Malacostraca > Decapoda > Parastacidae > Cherax > Cherax quadricarinatus. Next base: position 23,029,094 of record NC_091340.1, on the reverse strand, counting down.
TTAAAAAAACAGGTTAAGAAATGTAGATGAATGATTCACAGAACCGACAAGTTTATAAATTCGACACATGTGCAACACTTGGGTATCTTTATTGAGGAAACGTTTCGCCCCACACTGGCTTCATCAGTCCATACAAAGGAGAACGGGGAAGAACAGGAGGACTTTGACGTAATCAGTCCCTCAGCCTTGTGTCGATGGACTGATGAAGCCACTGTGTGGCGACACATTTCCTCAATAAAGATACCCAAGGAGGCCTGGTCACAGACCGGGCCGCGGGGGCGTTGACCCCCGGAACTCTCTCCAGGTAAGTGTTGCACATGTGTCTAATTTATCAACTTGTCGGTTCTCTGAACCATTCATCTACATTCCTGTCAGACACAGCAACATCTTGGGATCTTAATACAGGGAATTCTTCACTTGCCTAACCCTTGGGCACGACCTACTTCCACATTGGTCAAATGTGATACCAAAATACGACTGCTGCACCTCTCCTGCCTACGGTATATAAGCTACTTCTCTGCAGATATGCTGTATTCTTTTCACGATTGATAGACTGACCACATCGACTCAAGGCTGAGGGATTGATTACCTCGAGCTACTCCTGTTCTTCACCATTCTCCTTTGTATGGACTGATGAAGCCACTGCGTGGCAAAACGTTTCCTCAAATTAAGGTATCCAAGTGTTGCACATGTGTCTAATTTATCAGGTTAAGAAATCCCTGCAGTGTACTCAAGATGTCTTGATGCATTGTAACAAAATTAATATTTGTTTTGATAATCCCAGACATTAATAAAATTTTTGTTTACAAACAGATGCTTCTAACACAAGATTAAGAGCAGTTTATTGCCAGGACTATGATGATTCACTATTATATATGTTATTTGTAAGTAAGAAGCTGATTCCTACTGAACTAAAGTACTCGACAGTGGAAAAACAGTGCTCTGGTATTGTTTGGGAAATGTTACAGTTTAAATATTATCTTTATGGTAAAATTTTTCTTTAGAATACAGATGACAAGGTTGTACTGTACCTTGAAACTCTCAAGACATCGAACAGTGGATTATTATTGTGGACTCTGATGTTCCAACCTTTAAATATAGTTTATATTAGAGTATCAAGCAGTTATTTCTCTGACTGAGCCGATGTGTTGATTTAATTTTGGGCTATAGGTATTTTTTGTAAACTTTTGCCATAGATTTGAATTAAACTCCTAAGTTTAAGTCTTAACGTGTTTTTTTCTTATTCTTGCGGTTCCTCTGGGGATCGGACAGTCTGCTGGCTCTATTTCTCAGGCTTCTTTTTGTCTACCTCACTTGCCAGTGTCTTCTGCAGTCCTGAGATATGAATGTTTAACTTGTTCCTACTCATTTCGATTTGCAGTACTTTTTTTAGGCATTTATTAAACTCATTTAACATTTTCACAGCTCAGCTGTAATTCTCATGGATGATTTACGTATTTCATTCCTGTCTACCTCAATATTCACAGTAGTTTCAGATTCCTTTAGTGCCTTACAAGATATCCAAAAATTTTATTCTCCTTATTCCCTCATTCTTCTTATACAACTTTAGTTGCGCCACATTTGCAGAAAAAAAAACGAAAATATAATTTTCTGATGAGCCCGGACATACGTATGTTCGGGGTAACGAGGAGGCAAACTCGGCTGTGAGGTCAGCTGCTCTTGACCTCGTTTTATATATTGGTATTCCATTCTCAGACTATTTTGCTGTAATCTCTAGAAAACTCTGCCACCGTAGGCAACAACGGTGGTTTAAGGTGATCCTTAACAAATTGTATTCTATTAAACCATGATTGGGTTTCTGGTCTTCTTATCACCTCTGTCGTGTTTGGGAAATTACTGTCCCACTTACACCTCAGACAAACACGTCTTACTCTTGGGTATCTGAGGGAGAATTGCTCAGCAACGCTCTGTGAGAATTATCAGGTTCCATTGTCAGTTCACCATCTCTTAATAGATTGTCCTGTTTATCAGCAGGTATGCAGAATCTACCTCCAGCATCGTCACCACCCTAATGCACTACTTTATCTGACCTCCTCGCTGAAAGCCCCACCTTTTACACTGACTTCCTCTTTGACATTTTGTCAACAACTGCTTCATTACACTAATTTTGATATTTTTCCTTTAGTGTTCTCTGTTATCCTTACGTACATTGCCTTTTACATACTCCTAACCCTAATTGGTCTCTGATTTTTGCATATATTTTCTTTAGCACATCCAACCTCGCAGTGCTTTTGGAGTTAGCACTTAAAATTCACTGCAACAATGAAAATCCTGAAATTTCAACTGAATTTTCATGCTTTCTATTTTGCTTTCCCAGTGTTGTTCTTCACTTCTCTCTGAGCTCCTCCTGTCCTCGTGTGCACCTTGGGGTTGTTCTTCACTTTTTTATTAGCATTACTAGTACCTACAACTACTGTAGTATGTGTAAGTACTTGTCTCCATTAATGTGAGTTATCATAGGTGACAATATTATTGACTAACGTAAATTGAATAACTCACCTCACAAGTGATACAGTTTTGAGCAGTTGACTTGTTAAGCACGTAACATTGTATTATAATTATTTTTATCCCTGTTCTTAGGTCTGGCTGAAGTTTGGAGAGTCACTTCACCCCTCTTCTCCTAATCAGCTCTGCAGGTGTTGTCATGTAAAGGAGCAGTTAATAATACTTATTAACATTATTCTACTACCGGCCCTTACCTATTCTCCCCAAGTGTGCAGGTGTTGTCATGTCCAGACGTGCAGGTGTTATCATGTCAGTGACACTATCATATTTAATATACTGGAGTTGAAAAAATCTAGAAATGCTAAATATAGTAATCTATAAGTGGCCAAAATCTGGGATGTAAAAGTGGTGCCAGAGATCACCAGTTCCTCAACATGCTGTAGCAGCTGCCAGCAGTCACCAGCTGTAGCAGCTGCCAGCAGTCACCAGCTGTAGCAGCTGCCAGCAGTCACCAGCTGTAGAAGCTGCCAGCAGTCACCAGCTGTAGAAGCTGCCAGCAGTCACCAGCTGTAGCAGCTGCCAGCAGTCACCAGCTGTAGAAGCTGCCAGCAGTCACCAGCTGTAGAAGCTGCCAGCAGTCACCAGCTGTAGCAGCTGCCAGCAGTCACCAGCTGTAGAAGCTGCCAGCAGTCACCAGCTGTAGAAGCTGCCAGCAGTCACCAGCTGTAGAAGCTGCCAGCAGTCACCAGCTGTAGCAGCTGCCAGCAGTCACCAGCTGTAGAAGCTGCCAGCAGTCACCAGCTGTAGAAGCTGCCAGCAGTCACCAGCTGTAGAAGCTGCCAGCAGTCACCAGCTGTAGAAGCTGCCAGCAGTCACCAGCTGTAGAAGCTGCCAGCAGTCACCAGCTGTAGAAGCTGCCAGCAGTCACCAGCTGTAGAAGCTGCCAGCAGTCACCAGCTGTAGAAGCTGCCAGCAGTCACCAGCTGTAGAAGCTGCCAGCAGTCACCAGCTGTAGAAGCTGCCAGCAGTCACCAGCTGTAGAAGCTGCCAGCAGTCACCAGCTGTAGAAGCTGCCAGCAGTCACCAGCTGTAGAAGCTGCCAGCAGTCACCAGCTGTAGAAGCTGCCAGCAGTCACCAGCTGTAGAAGCTGCCAGCAGTCACCAGCTGTAGAAGCTGCCAGCAGTCACCAGCTGTAGAAGCTGCCAGCAGTCACCAGCTGTAGAAGCTGCCAGCAGTCACCAGCTGTAGAAGCTGCCAGCAGTCACCAGCTGTAGAAGCTGCCAGCAGTCACCAGCTGTAGAAGCTGCCAGCAGTCACCAGCTGTAGAAGCTGCCAGCAGTCACCAGCTGTAGAAGCTGCCAGCAGTCACCAGCTGTAGAAGCTGCCAGCAGTCACCAGCTGTAGAAGCTGCCAGCAGTCACCAGCTGTAGAAGCTGCCAGCAGTCACCAGCTGTAGAAGCTGCCAGCAGTCACCAGCTGTAGAAGCTGCCAGCAGTCACCAGCTGTAGAAGCTGCCAGCAGTCACCAGCTGTAGAAGCTGCCAGCAGCGCTGCCAGCAGTCAGCTGTAGAAGCTGCCAGCAGTCGCCAGCTGTAGAAGCTGCCAGCAGTCACCAGCTGTAGAAGCTGCCAGCAGTCACCAGCTGTAGAAGCTGCCAGCAGTCACCAGCTGTAGAAGCTGCCAGCAGTCACCAGCTGTAGAAGCTGCCAGCAGTCACCAGCTGTAGAAGCTGCCAGCAGTCACCAGCTGTAGAAGCTGCCACCAGTCACCAGCTGTAGAAGCTGCCAGCAGTCACCAGCTGTAGAAGCTGCCAGCAGTCACCAGCTGTAGAAGCTGCCAGCAGTCACCAGCTGTAGAAGCTGCCAGCAGTCACCAGCTGTAGAAGCTGCCAGCAGTCAACAGCTGTAGAAGCTGCCAGCAGTCACCAGCTGTAGAAGCTGCCAGCAGTCACCAGCTGTAGAAGCTGCCAGCAGTCACCAGCTGTAGAAGCTGCCAGCAGTCACCAGCTGTAGAAGCTGCCAGCAGTCACCAGCTGTAGAAGCTGCCAGCAGTCACCAGCTGTAGAAGCTGCCAGCAGTCACCAGCTGTAGAAGCTGCCAGCAGTCACCAGCTGTAGAAGCTGCCCGCAGTCACCAGCTGTAGAAGCTGCCAGCAGTCACCAGCTGTAGAAGCTGCCAGCAGTCACCAGCTGTAGAAGCTGCCAGCAGTCACCAGCTGTAGAAGCTGCCAGCAGTCACCAGCTGTAGAAGCTGCCAGCAGTCACCAGCTGTAGAAGCTGCCAGCAGTCACCAGCTGTAGAAGCTGCCAGCAGTCACCAGCTGTAGAAGCTGCCAGCAGTCACCAGCTGTAGAAGCTGCCAGCAGTCACCAGCTGTAGAAGCTGCCAGCAGTCACCAGCTGTAGAAGCTGCCAGCAGTCACCAGCTGTAGAAGCTGCCAGCAGTCACCAGCTGTAGAAGCTGCCAGCAGTCACCAGCTGTAGAAGCTGCCAGCAGTCACCAGCTGTAGAAGCTGCCAGCAGTCACCAGCTGTAGAAGCTGCCAGCAGTCACCAGCTGTAGAAGCTGCCAGCAGTCACCAGCTGTAGAAGCTGCCAGCAGTCACCAGCTGTAGAAGCTGCCAGCAGTCACCAGCTGTAGAAGCTGCCAGCAGTCACCAGCTGTAGAAGCTGCCAGCAGTCACCAGCTGTAGAAGCTGCCAGCAGTCACCAGCTGTAGAAGCTGCCAGCAGTCACCAGCTGTAGAAGCTGCCAGCAGTCACCAGCTGTAGAAGCTGCCAGCAGTCACCAGCTGTAGAAGCTGCCAGCAGTCACCAGCTGTAGAAGCTGCCAGCAGTCACCAGCTGTAGAAGCTGCCAGCAGTCACCAGCTGTAGAAGCTGCCAGCAGTCACCAGCTGTAGAAGCTGCCAGCAGACACCAGCTGTAGAAGCTGCCAGCAGTCACCAGCTGTAGAAGCTGCCAGCAGTCACCAGCTGTAGAAGCTGCCAGCAGTCACCAGCTGTAGAAGCTGCCAGCAGTCACCAGCTGTAGAAGCTGCCAGCAGTCACCAGCTGTAGAAGCTGCCAGCAGTCACCAGCTGTAGAAGCTGCCAGCAGTCACCAGCTGTAGAAGCTGCCAGCAGTCACCAGCTGTAGAAGCTGCCAGCAGTCACCAGCTGTAGAAGCTGCCAGCAGTCACCAGCTGTAGAAGCTGCCAGCAGTCACCAGCTGTAGAAGCTGCCAGCAGTCACCAGCTGTAGAAGCTGCCAGCAGTCACCAGCTGTAGAAGCTGCCAGCAGTCACCAGCTGTAGAAGCTGCCAGCAGTCACCAGCTGTAGAAGCTGCCAGCAGTCACCAGCTGTAGAAGCTGCCAGCAGTCACCAGCTGTAGAAGCTGCCAGCAGTCACCAGCTGTAGAAGCTGCCAGCAGTCACCAGCTGTAGAAGCTGCCAGCAGTCACCAGCTGTAGAAGCTGCCAGCAGTCACCAGCTGTAGAAGCTGCCAGCAGTCACCAGCTGTAGAAGCTGCCAGCAGTCACCAGCTGTAGAAGCTGCCAGCAGTCACCAGCTGTAGAAGCTGCCAGCAGTCACCAGCTGTAGAAGCTGCCAGCAGTCACCAGCTGTAAAAGCTGCCAGCAGTCACCAGCTGTAGAAGCTGCCAGAAAACACCAGCTGTAGAAGCTGCCAGCAGTCACCAGCTGTAGAAGCTGCCAGCAGTCACCAGCTGTAGAAGCTGCCAGCAGTCACCAGCTGTAGAAGCTGCCAGCAGTCACCAGCTGTTGAATCACGCAAGTCAAATAATAATAATGATAATATACTCTATTAAGATTATAGATATCAAATTACAGTATTACCAGCATATACAAATAATAAATAAATACAAAAGACTATACATATACATCAAACTACAGTATTTATGCCTATATATAAAACAAAATATTTTTATAGTAGGCTTATCTAGCCAGCCTACGCAGGAGAACTGTTCAAGTGTGCTAGGAGGAAAGAATGTTGTATTGGACTGAAACTATAATACATAAAATCCATATATATCAAAGTACAGTATATATACCAACACATAAAACATTTTTTTAAGGTAAGTTTATTCTAGCCAGCCTACCCGGAAGAACTGTTCAAACATTGAAAACTTAATGTTTGTCGTGGTCCTTTACACTAGCTAGCTAGGAGTATTGAAAAATGTACCAGGAGTTGTAAATGACCACCATCATGAAAGTCTGTGTGGTCTGCAGAAAAAGTAACAGACAAAGTCATGCTTGCATTGCATGCAATCTCTATGGTAAATGATCCCATGGGTCATGCAGGAACTTTAAACCATCAGCCACTATTGATATAAAATCAGGAAAATATTTTTATGTCTGCCCAAGCAAGAATCCACTGAGGGAGAACATTACATCTATATTAAAAGGCAAGAATATAGCAACAAAATATCCTTCTTAGAAAACATGACAGCCTGTATAACAGCTAGGAAAATAAAATGAGTGGCTTGGATGAGGCTGTCTTCTAGGACAGTGCTCCACAGGGTGCTGGTCACCACTTCCACTCAACTTGTAAGCTGCTAGCTACATAGCCATTCCCTCTTCATGCATGCTGGGTCACTGCATAAAGAAGACCCAGGCCAGGACCTGTCATTCCGAACCTGTACCTGTGTTCATACAGTGACCTAACCACCATCCTCACCTGCTGGCTTCCTGAAACCACATTTATCATCCCCTTCCCTCACTTAATTTTACCTGGATCGTACATTAATCCATATGGCTTGATATTCTCGCTAGTTTTTGTAGTATGTACATATAACTGTCCTGGGATTCCTGTTATTCTAGTGTTATCTGATTAAATTACTGCATGTTTTTCGTTTATGCTAATTAATGCTTTTCGTTATTTTATGGCTTTATGTTTTTTTACTTTTTATTTTCTTAAACAGGGAAGAACCCCATCTCCATCCTTTCCCTGACTCCTCATTTAAAAATTAGGGATCTGATTCTTGCAAAAGCACTGGTACCACAGTGGGGACAGTGGTTTTAGAACTGCTAGTGACCCTGTTTTACCTGTCCGGCAACTTTCCTGTGTTTAAGCAGCATTAGCATTCCTTGGGACAACTGTCCTCACCGGTAATTATCCGGAGTTTCCTTTTTTACGTATAGGAACGATGATTTCCTCACAGTTAGTGAAACGACTACGGGTTGTGTCTCCTCCAGTTTCGTGTTGATGGGGAAAGCGACCGAGTTGTCAGCTCGGGGAAAAATTACTTAATGATTTAATGACTGTCAAGGATAGCGACATGCCACCTTTTCCCTTCACAGCTAGACAGACTATGGTAAAAAAAATAAAAAAGTACAAAGTAGTGCCATGCCTCTATGGTTGGTGAAGCATTTAGGATAGTCGAGCCTTCGTTTACTTATTTACTTATTTCAGGAAATCGGAATTTCCCAGCTGCGTGTGGAGTGGCTGCTTTAGGAATATGTGGAAGCTGTTGCTTTGTTTCAAGCTTCTTAGATGTCAGCTAATGAGGTGAGATCTGTAGGTGTGATATACTTTAAGTGACTGAAGGTCGTCACTTTCCACGGCAGGACATCTTGAACTAGGGCATCTACCATGTATGCAGAGGAAACCATTTGTGTTAAAGCAATAAACCTGTAAACACGATCGACACTTGCCTCTCCTAACATTGCCAGCAGCGCCATTTCCTTGGCTGCTGGCTTCCTCATGGATAACATACATCTAGCTGATAGGGTGTATGAATAACGTATGACATGCTGAGTTGAGCAACGGTTTGGAGAGTCATCATAGTGGATGTAGCAAGGGGGCATGACGGGTGGAAGACGTATTGTTCTAATGTGGTGGCATGGTGAGCAAGAGTTGAGGGAAAGGGAGGGGGAAGTCACTGTACACTGATTTACACACTACTGATACTGGAGCGTTAAGTCACTGTACACGGATTTACACACTATTGATATCGTTCACACTCCTACAATAAACCCAATACTGTTTGTTTCCCCTTGCACAATGTGACAGATGAAGGTATTGGCACTGGTTACTTGGTGGAATGGACTATATATTGTTTAACACAGGTTATGGAGTTCACGCTCCACTCACCTCTTGTGGCGTGGGAGAGGTGGCACTGGCTAGGCACTCGCTACATTCAGCTCTTCAGTCTGCCACCACACTTAAATGTAGTTTTTCCGTACATTAGCACCCAGTCACTTCTAGGTTAACTAGATGCATGGTGCTGAAAGTGAGTATATGAAAGATTTTCGAGGTATGTATATAGGGCAGTCTTAGCCAGCACCAAAACACAATATATGCCTCCGTCATCGCTCACACCTCGCTAACTTTCCCTTTATCCACACCACTCAACACTCCTCACACAAACTGCGCAACATTTTTACTGTTTACGTTGGAACGCTGCACTGGAATGGCATCTCACTACACTGAAATAATCTTTAAGTATTGAAAAATTAAATACATGTGCAACTCTTGGGTATTTTCATTGTGGAACTTTTCGCCGTACAGTGACTTCGTCAGTTCAGTACAAAGAATACTGAAGATCGAAGTTTGGAGTCGATGTAATCAATTGATCAAATGTTGCACATGTGTTTAATTTATCAGCTTGTCAGTTCCTTGAACCATTCATCAACATTCCTGTCAGACACAGCAACATCTTGGGATCTAGATACAGGGAATTCTACGCTTGCCTAACGTATAAGCATGACCTACTTCCACCTGTTGATTTATCCAAGGTGGCACCGCCTACGACTCCTTCACCTCACCTGTCTACTGTATATAAGCCCCATCTTCGGGCATATGCTGTAATCTTATCAAGACTGATTGACTGATTACATCGACTCCAGACTGAGGGACTGATTACCTTAATCATCTGATCTTCAGTATTCTATGTATTGCTCTGATGAAGCCACAACAGACACTCAAGTGTTGCACATGTGTCTAATTTATCAACTCGTTGATTCTCTCAACCATTTATCTACATTGCTCAGGTATTCACTGACCTGCTCAGTCAACCTGGTCAACCTCGTTAATCAAGAGTTATTTTTGTCTCATATTTGTAGACGTTATGGTTGAACTTGATTATAACATTACACTGGCAGATATACGATAAAATCTGTAGCATAACATTTCTGTACGATTCGAAATTATCATCATTACATTTTTAATAGGTGAGCACAAACCATAGTAATACAACACCTGGGAAATGAGAAGCAATCATATCTTGATAAAAAAAAATGGAGATACAGTGCAGTTCCCTGGATCAAGAGCCCATCTCCTGGAAAGGAAACATTTTTTGCCCGTCAGCAAGTGGGTCACTACTCAGGTCACGTAACTACAAACTTTCTGTAGTCTATTACATAGTCAAGGAACTCTCAGAAAGACTGGCTTGGCAGGTGGTGCTCAGTCTGATACACCTCCCGAAATGTTTAGAGGCTGAATAAGTTTCTCTTTCATTGAGTTCAAGTTACATATTAAAGTAGTACAAGTTTTAGAAGAAGAAAAAATGTGTCAGAAGCCATATAATAAATAACATTAAACAAATGGCTTGCTCATACAAGACTAACTTATAGTGACGTTTCTATCCTACAGGTCCTTTACCAAAACTGTACCAGAAGATATCAAACACGGCTGGAACAAGTGTAGAAGTCTTCAAGAGGAAACTGGACAAGTATCTTCACCAGGTGCTAGATCAACCAGGCTGTGATGGATATGTGGGGCAGCGGGCCTCCAGCAGCAACAGCCTGGTTGACCAGGCAAGCACCAGACGAGCCTGGCCCATGGCCGGGCTCAGAGAGTAGAGAAACTCTCGAAACTCTTCACAGACGCCGTTCTGCGGAAGCACCTCTTATTCACAACATTCCTGGCTTTGTCTCTGTAATACCTTCCTTTCTCATTACACTGTCACATGCCACAAACTTCAGAACTCTGATGATATAATCTTTATCTCCTCTCCCTACCCGTTCACCTTTCTTTTCGTTTCTTTTCGTTTGTCTAGACGAGATTTTACCATAGAAGTGGCTAGTTTATTGTGCACCCCCATAGCCATATTATAAAAAAAAATGGTTATAACTGACCAGAATTTTTAAAGGGGTGGACCGGTAAGCCAGCAGAAGGACTCGGTCAGATGACCAAAAGCTCCAATTGCGGGTCATCATCTGCCTAAGACCAGCATCAGGAAACACTTCTCCTGTTTCCTGACGAACCTTACCTAACCTAACCCAAATCAATCCCGTGGAGGGTAACTCAACAACATGACTGCACAAAAGGTCTCGGAACTAGGCCCCATAAGTGTTCATATGAACACATCTGGATTTATATCTGCGGTTCACTTATCTGTTGGAAGAAAGTTTAGGAAAATTACATAATATGCCTGGTATCTTATTTTCATTAAGATATCTTTTAAAATATCAAATTTCTTACTATAATGTCTATCTCAATATTCCTCAATAAGTGAACAAATAATCACATAGTGTTCAAGATGGTAACCATAGGGCTGGCTACATACTTTTCATTTGGCCTGATCATCATTCGTGTGTCTGACTACGAAAAGTATTTGTAACCAAGCTTAACCTTGACTACATCGTCAGTCAGTCTGATAATATTACATGTTGCTCCATAAACGTACTTATCTACATTCATGTTATCATAGTTGAATATTCAGGATTATAACTGCGTTCCACTCTCATGGAGGGAGGGACACACGCGCGTGCCTGTGTGTGTGTAATTGTGGGTGCAGGGGTCGATTCATAGCTCCTGGCCCTGCCTCTTTGCTATTCGCTATATAGTCCACTCTCTCCCTTCTCCATGGACCTTATCGTACTTTGTCTTGAAGCTGTGTATGGGTTCCGCCTCGACTACTTCACTCTCCAGTTTGTTCCATTTTCTGACGACTCTAAGATAAAGGAAACACTTCCTAACATCCATGTGTCTCATCTGAGTTTCTAACTTCCAGATGTATCCTCTGAAACATTAAAGCCCTATCCATCTTGTCAATTTCTCCCAGTATTGTATACGTCGTTATCATGTCCCCCCTATCCCTCCTGTCCTCCAGTCCTATTGTCAGGTTGAGTTTCCTTAGCCTCTCCTCACAGGACATATCTCTTGCTTCGGGAATAGTCTTGTTGCAAAGTTTTGCACTTTCTCTAATTTCTTGACGTGTTTGACCAGGTGTGGGTTCCATACTGGTGCTGCATATTCCAATATGGGCCTAAAGTATACGCTTCACAGTGTCGTAAATGACTTTACTTTGATATAGAAACGCTATTCTTTGTTTTGCCAGGCGTACATAGGCTGCAGCGGTTATCTGGTTATCGTGCACTTAAGGAGGTGTGCTCGGTATGATGCCCACCCTAAGATCATTTTCCTGAGTGAGGTTTGCTGCCTTTGATCCCCTAGCGCCTGCGATCTTCTTTGCCCTTCATCAAGTTACATGACTTGGTACTGGGCGGGGTTAAACTCCAGCAGCCATTTGTCGGACAAGGCTTGCAACCTGTCCAGATCCCCTTGTATTCTTACCTGATCCTCGTTCATGTGTGTGTGACTGTGTGTGTGTGTGTGTGTGTGTGTGTATGTGTGTGTGTGTGTGTGTGTGTGTGTGTGTGTGTGTGTGTGTGTGTGTGTGTGTGTGTGTGTGTGTGTGTGTGTACTCACCTAGTTGTACTCACTTAGTTGAGGTTGCAGGGGTCGAGTCCAAGCTCCTGGCCCCGCCTCTTCACTGGTCGCTACTAGGTCACTCTCCCTGAACCGTGAGCTTTATCACACCTCTGCTTAAAGCTATGTATGGATCCTGCCTCCACTACATCGCTTCCCAAACTATTCCACTTCCTGACTACTCTGTGGCTGAAGAAATACTTCCTAACATCCCTGTGTGTGTGTGTGTGTGTGTGTGTGTGTGTGTGTGTGTGTGTGTGTGTGTGTGTGTGTGTGTGTGTGTGTGTGTGTGTGTGTGTGTGTGTGTGTGTGTGTGTGTGTGTGTGTTTGTCTGGTATCTTAATAGATAGCGGTGGTCCTTTGGAAAAAAAACTGCGAGAAAGAGACAGTGATGACTTGAATGGTTGTACTGTCGGCTGTGAACAATATATATGTGATCCAGTGTATACTTTAAGTAGAAAATTTATGAAAAAGACCAAGGTAAGACCCAGTGTCGCTGGGAAACTAAATTTTGCCATTCGAGGGAAGTGTTTCTAATATTAAACTTGCTTTACTGTTGAGTAGTTAATGAGAATCTGTACTAATAGTGTAACCGTAGTGAAGGGAGTAGACTGTTTAAGGAAAACAAACTTCCCATCACTGGGAGAGAACATCTAATATAATTAAATGGGGAGTCAGGGAGAATGATTACCCTCAAAGGCCTACATAACAACCGCCTTTGTGTGCACTGCATAAATATAACTATTTCAGTATAGTGCAGTGAAAGGAAAGTGTATAACCGTAGTGGTAAATAGTGTACAGAGTTGTGATAAAATACAAGGAAAAAATAGTGAAGTGTGGTAGGCCAGCTTCAGGAAACCCTCAACCAAGTGAATCTCGTAAACAAACCCGCGTTGACAAATGTCTCCAGTGTTAACTCAAACGACTGAGTTATTTACATGTAGCGAGTGATTAGGGTATCGATATATAGTGAGAAAGATCTAGTGAATTTCTTTACAACCTTAATAATGGATGACAGGGATAGTGAATTAACATAAATAAAGTATTTACGATGTAGCACCACCTTTGCGTGCATAAGTGTCATATACATCCTAAGTCAGTCATTGGTAGTATGTCTTTCCACTGTTCAAGGAAACTGTTCTTAATGCAGTAAATCAGAGTTAAAAATTACCAAAAAGCAACATAAATAGTACCAAAACAATCTGATAATTCACGAAGGATGGAGAGGGGGGGGGGGGTTGTAGATGTTTCTTTCAGGATTTTGTAACCCGCCTATGGCAACTACCACCATAGGCCTCGTAGCCTCGTACCACCACAAACAGCTGGTGGCAGGATCCACCCATACTACGACACATTCTCTACCACCATACTAGCAGTCAACCAGACGACTAAACCACAGAACAGTAACCATAAATTTGACTGGCACATCCTGTGAGGATCGGGAAATGTACTTGAAATGGGCAAGAGAGAGAGGCTGTTATTCACCATAAGAAATGTATTGGGATAGGCTATGTCACAACATCTTCACCAAGAAGAATAAAAAGGCAATGTACCTTGAATGGAACAATATAGAAATAACCCGCACATAGAAGACCATTAACTAGTTAACGGTCAAAGTCTGACCCAAACCTCGTCATAATATTCATTTTTCAATGAACAGGTTATTTGTGTACATCTCCACCAGCTATGACCTCCAATGCTCCTCCACCCTCTTCACCACTTCTCCACAACCTTCCTCTTCACCACTTCTCCACAACCTTCCTCTTCACCACTCCTCCACAACCAGCCTCTTCACCACTCCTCCACAACCTTCCTCTTCACAACAACCTTCCTCTTCACCACTTCTCCACAACCTTCCTCTTCACCACTCCTCCACAACCTTCCTCTTCACCACTCCTCCACAACCTTCCTCTTCACCACTTCTCCACAACCTTCCTCTTCACCACTCCTCCACAACCTTCCTCTTCACCACTTCTCCACAACCTTCCTCTTCACCACTCCTCCACAACCTTCCTCTTCACCACTTCTCCACAACCTTCCTCTTCACCACTTCTCCACAACCTTCCTCTTCACCACTCCTCCACAACCTTCCTCTTCACCACTCCTCCACAACCTTCCTCTTCACCACTTCTCCACAACCTTCCTCTTCACCACTTCTCCACAACCTTCCTCTTCACCACTCCTCCACAACCTTCCTCTTCACCACTCCTCCACAACCTTCCTCTTCACCACTTCTCCACAACCTTCCTCTTAACCACTCTTCCTCTTCACCACTCCTCCACAACCTTCCTCTTCACCACTCCTCCACAACCTTCCTCTTCACCACTCCTCCACAACCTTCCTCTTCACCACTCCTCCACAACCTTCCTCTTCACCACTCCTCCACAACCTTCCTCTTCACCACTCCTCCACAACCTTCCTCTTCACCACTCCTCCACAACCAGCCTCTTCACCACTTCTCCACAACCTTCCTCTTCACCACTCCTCCACAACCAGCCTCTTCACCACTCCTCCACCGCCATTTCCATCTTGTGGAGCATCTAGTGGAGCATATGCTTAATGCAACATGCTGTGAAGATATCGGGATTAACATGGATCCGAGCATACTTCAGCTCCTGCAGCTGAAATATGTTCAAGATGCATTTTCCTAACCTGGAAAGAGTGAAACTCTGTTACGCTTTTATGGCTGTGTAATGAAAAAAAAGTCGTGGTTCCTATAGCGTAAACAACCTGCTATGTCTAGGGACATTATATTATTTAAAATAGAGAAAAACCACTCAAGGACCAGCTTGTACTTTCACATTAAATGTGGAAGATCAATTAGTCAATTTATTAGGAAGGACGCAAAAACTCGCCTATACAAAACTATAAATGTATATTAAAAGTAAAGTAATATATACAATCGACTTTACTACAACCAACATCACCACACTCCAGTTCACCTTTCCCCAGTTATTCCAAAAACAAGGCAAAACTCACATCCAGTATTGCGATCTTGCTTAAACAAGATGGAACTTACATGGACGATCTTGCTTAAACAAGATGGAACTTACATGGACGATCTTGCTTAAACAAGATGGAACTTACATGGACGATCTTGCTTAAACAAGATGGAACTTACATGGACGATCTTGCTTAAACAAGATGGAACTTACATGGACGATCTTGCTTAAACAAGATGGAACGTACATGGACGATCTTGCTTAAACAAGATGGAACTTACATGGACGATCTTGCTTAAACAAGATGGAACTTACATGGACGATCTTGCTTAAACAAGATGGAACGTACATGGACGATCTTGCTTAAACAAGATGGAACTTACATGGACGATCTTGCTTAAACAAGATGGAACTTACATGGACGATCTTGCTTAAACAAGATGGAACGTACATGGACGATCTTGCTTAAACAAGATGGAACTTACATGGACGATCTTGCTTAAACAAGATGGAACTTACATGGACGATCTTGCTTAAACAAGATGGAACGTACATGGACGATCTTGCTTAAACAAGATGGAACTTACATGGACGATCTTGCTTAAACAAGATGGAACTTACATGGACGATCTTGCTTAAACAAGATGGAACGTACATGGACGATCTTGCTTAAACAAGATGGAACTTACATGGACGATCTTGCTTAAACAAGATGGAACTTACATGGACGATCTTGCTTAAACAAGATGGAACGTACATGGACGATCTTGCTTAAACAAGATGGAACTTACATGGACGATCTTGCTTAAACAAGATGGAACTTACATGGACGATCTTGCTTAAACAAGATGGAACGTACATGGACGATCTTGCTTAAACAAGATGGAACTTACATGGACGATCTTGCTTAAACAAGATGGAACTTACATGGACGATCTTGCTTAAACAAGATGGAACTTACATGGACGATCTTGCTTAAACAAGATGGAACTTACATGGACGATCTTGCTTAAACAAGATGGAACGTACATGGACGATCTTGCTTAAACAAGATGGAACTTACATGGACGATCTTGCTTAAACAAGATGGAACTTACATGGACGATCTTGCTTAAACAAGATGGAACTTACATGGACGATCTTGCTTAAACAAGATGGAACTTACATGGACGATCTTGCTTAAACAAGATGGAACTTACATGGACGATCTTGCTTAAACAAGATGGAACTTACATGGACGATCTTGCTTAAACAAGATGGAACTTACATGGACGATCTTGCTTAAACAAGATGGAACGTACATGGACGATCTTGCTTAAACAAGATGGAACTTACATGGACGATCTTGCTTAAACAAGATGGAACTTACATGGACGATCTTGCTTAAACAAGATGGAACTTACATGGACGATCTTGCTTAAACAAGATGGAACTTACATGGACGATCTTGCTTAAACAAGATGGAACTTACATGGACGATCTTGCTTAAACAAGATGGAACTTACATGGACGATCTTGCTTAAACAAGATGGAACTTACATGGACGATCTTGCTTAAACAAGATGGAACTTACATGGACGATCTTGCTTAAACAAGATGGAACTTACATGGAAGATCTTGCTTAAACAAGATGGAACTTACATGGAAGATCTTGCTTAAACAAGATAGAACTTACATGGACGATCTTGCTTAAACAAGATGGAACTTACATGGACGATCTTGGAACATGGACGATCTTGCTTAAACAAGATGGAACTTACATGGACGATCTTGCTTAAACAAGATGGAACTTACATGGACGATCTTGCTTAAACAAGATGGAACTTACATGGAAGATCTTGCTTAAACAAGATGGAACTTACATGGACGATCTTGCTTAAACAAGATGGAACTTACATGGACGATAACAAAGAAATAAGTGAGATACAGAAGTTTGAGTATGACTCAGTATGAATTTTTCCTGGAGTCTGAAAACCTTGTCAATATCTGCCATATTTCTGACATAACCGTAACTTCACTTGACTGGAGGTTACCTGCAGGTTATTCCGGGGATCAACGCCCCCGCGGCCCGGTCCATGACCAGGCCTCCCGATGGATCAGGGCGGCCTGATCAGCTAGGCTGTTACTGCTGGCCGCACGCAGTCCAACGTACGAGCCACAGCCCGGCTGATCCGGCACTGACTTTAGGTACCTGTCCAGCTCTCTCTTGAAGGCAGCCAGGGGCTTATTGGCAATTCCCCTAATGCTTGATGGGAGGCTGTTGAACAGTCTTGGGGCCCGGACACTTATGGTGTTTTCCCTTAGTGTACCAATGGCGCCCCTACTTTTAATTGGGGGCATTTTAAATCGCCTGCCCAATCTTTTACTTTCGTAGGGAGTGATTTCTGTGTGCAGATTTGGGACCATTCCTTCCAGGATTTTCCAAGTGTAGATTATGATATATCTCTCCCTCCTGCGTTCCAACGAGTACAAGTCAAGTGCTTCCAAGCGTTCCCAGTAGTTAAGGTGCTTGACACAACTTATACGTGCAGTAAAGGATCTCTGAACACTCTCTAGATCTGCGATTTCACGTGCTTTGAATGGAGATGTTGATGTACAGCAGTATTCCAGCCTAGAGAGAACAAGTGATTTGAAAAGGATCATCATTGGCTTGGCATCTCTCGTTTGGAACGTTCTCATTATCCATCCTATCAAATTCATCAAGAACTGCAAGAAACCCGTTTGACGTTCCTGAGGTATGCTATGGCGAGGGAGCCTTGACATTGTCCCACCGGATATTGTTCCACTCCATAAAGGTAGAAGTAATGCAATAGCAAAGCATTACAGACAGATAGTGCTAACGTCTCACATTATAAAAATCTTTGAGAGGGTTCTAAGTAGAGCATGATCGCCAACCACTTGGATTCCAAACATTGCATAACCCAGGGCAGCATCAGTTTAGAAAAGGCGCTTATGTTCCTCACAGTAGACAGTCTGGGATGCACTGGAGAACAAACAAAAGGAAAATGTAGTATGCACAGACTTTGCAAAAGGCCTTCGACTATTGCGACCATAATGTAATGGCGCACAGAAAGAGTGCTAACGGAAGAAATGGAAACGTGGGGAAATGGATCTTTAATTTTCTAACCACTAGAACACAAAGAGTAATGGTAAACAGATTTAAGCGGGAGGCTGCCACAGTGAAAAGGTACAGCACTCGTCCCCATCCTGTTCCTCATCCTCATATCTGACATAGACCGGGATGTAAAAGCATCGCACTGTCTCTCTCGTTCCAGATGGTACTAGAATCTACGTGAGAATCTCCCAGCAGACACATCAAGTTTTCCATACAGAGGGGGTCTATATGTCATTTATCAGAGGGGATGAATAGAGGATCTATAATGAATGATGGTGAAAGTGAGTCAGTCAGCTGGGAGGGTAAGAATAGGTACTGGAACCTGCAGGGTGAGAGCATAAGATGAGCTTAATAATAGGGAGTGGGAGGGACCATAAGTGTAGGATGTGTATAAAGTTTACAAGCTTATACATTTACTGCTTCCAACCCTAGTGTTGCAACCTGCTTGTTTCCCACACACACCCATACCTCTGTCTTCTATCAGTTTAAAATCATAGGCATTTCACCAATGGCATTCTCAATTGAGTTTGCAAGTGCTACCACCCCAGCCCCAGAGAGATGTATTAATAATCTTGAGGTTAATGATGAGCTTGGGGAAAGTGATCACAAATCACTCAGTTTTAATGTATCATGGAATTCCCCTACTAATGGCAATCAAGTCTCCGTCCCTGACTTTCGCTTGGCTGATTTCATAGGACTGAAAAATTACTTAGGTGGGCTGAACTGGAATGACCTGACTAAGGGTCAGGTAGGTAGTGATGGTTGCCGATATGATGCTTTCCAGGGCATAGTTCTAGCTGCTCAGTCAAATTATGTTCCAAATAGGGAAATCAGATCAAACAAAAATGATCCTAAGTGCATGAACAATAGATTAAAATATCTGATTGGTCAAAAGAGAGACATATATAGGCAAATCAAAAGAGGAGAGGGGCAATTAAGAAATCGATATATTCAGTTAAAGAGAGAAATAAAAAAGGGAATTAGAAAAGCAAAAAGAGATTATGAGGTTAAAGTTGCAAGAGAATCGAAGACTAACCCAAAAGGATTCTTTCAGGTTTACAGAAGTAACATCAGGGACAAGATAGGCCCACTCAAAAGTTCCTCTGGTCAGCTCACTGACAGTGATAAGGAAATGTGTAGAATTTTTAACACATACTTCCTCTCAGTTTTTACACAGGAGGATACCAGCGATATTCCAGAAATGATAAATTATGTAGAACAGGACGATAATAAACTGTGTACGATTAGGGTCACAAGTGACATGGTCCTTAGGCAAATAGATAAATTAAAACCTAACAAATCCCCAGGCCCTGATGAACTGCATGCAAGGGTTCTAAAGGAATGTAAAGAGGAGTTTAGCAAACCTTTGGCTAATCTTTTCAACATATCACTACAAACTGGCATGGTGCCAGATAAGTGGAAAATGGCAAATGTGATACCTATTTTTAAAGCAGGTGACAAGTCCTTAGCTTCGAACTATAGACCAATAAGCCTAACCTCCATAGTGGGAAAATTTATGGAATCAATAATTGCCGAGGCAGTTCGTAGTCACCTTGAAAAGCATAAATTAATCAACGAAACTCAGCATGGTTTTACAAAGGGGCGTTCCTGCCTTACGAATTTATTAATTTTTTTTCACTAAGATATTTGAGGAGGTAGATCATGGTAATGAATATGATATTGTGTATATGGACTTCAGTAAGGCTTTTGACAGGGTCCCACATCAGAGACTATTGAGGAAAATTAAGGCACATGGAATAGGAGGAGAAATTTTTTCCTGGATAGAGGCATGGTTGACAAATAGGCAGCAGAGAGTTTGCATAAATGGGGAGAAATCAGAGTGGGGAAGCATCACGAGCGGTGTTCCACAGGGGTCAGTGTTGGGCCCCCTGCTGTTCACAATCTACATAAACGACATAGATGAGGGCATAAAGAGCGACATCGGCAAGTTTGCCGATGACACCAAAATAGGCCGTCGAATTCATTCTGACGAGGACATTCGAGCACTCCAGGAAGATTTGAATAGACTGATGAAGTGGTCGGAGAAGTGGCAGATGCAGTTTAATATAGACAAATGCAAAGTTCTAAATGTTGGACAGGACAATAACCATGCCACATATAAACTAAATAATGTAGATCTTAATATTACGGATTGCGAAAAAGATTTAGGAGTTCTGGTTAGCAGTAATCTGAAACCAAGACA
The DNA here is from genome assembly GCF_038502225.1 of Cherax quadricarinatus. Lineage (NCBI taxonomy): Eukaryota > Metazoa > Arthropoda > Malacostraca > Decapoda > Parastacidae > Cherax > Cherax quadricarinatus. The sequence goes on along the minus strand of NC_091340.1, from coordinate 23,008,724 downwards.
ACAGTGCATAAGTGTTCGCAATAAAGCTAATAGAATCCTTGGCTTCATATCAAGAAGCATAAATAATAGGAGTCCTCAGGTTGTTCTTCAACTCTATACATCCTTGGTTAGGCCTCATTTAGATTATGCTGCACAGTTTTGGTCACCGTATTACAGAATGGATATAAAATGCTCTGGAAAATGTACAAAGGAGGATGACAAAGTTGATCCCATGTATCAGAAACCTTCCCTATGAGGATAGACTAAGGGCCCTGAATCTGCACTCTCTAGAAAGACGTAGAATTAGGGGGGATATGATTGAGGTGTATAAATGGAAGACAGGAATAAATAAAGGGGATGTAAATAGTGTGCTGAAAATATCTAGCCTAGACAGGGCTCGCAGCAATGGTTTTAAGTTAGAAAAATTCAGATTCAGGAAGGATATAGGAAAGTACTGGTTTGGTAATAGAGTTGTGGATGAGTGGAACAAACTCCCAAGTACAGTTATAGAGGCCAGAACGTTGTGTAGCTTTAAAAATAGGTTGGATAAATACATGAGTGGATGTGGGTGGGTGTGAGTTGGACCTGATAGCTTGTGCTACTAGGTCGGTTGCCGTGTTCCTCCCTTAAGTCAATGTGACCTGACCTGACTAGGTTGGGTGCATTGGCTTAAGCCGGTAGGAGACTTGGACCTGCCTCACATGGGCCAGTAGGCCTTCTGCAGTGTTCCTTCGTTCTTATGTTCCTATGTTCTTAAGTAGGTGAATGAGGATGTCCGAGAGAGCATTGGACTCGAATGCCTGAGAGGAAAACTTCCAGGGAACAAGAAGAATTTATGGAATGGATGCGAGGAGCTCAGAATACCGTTTGATGTGGGAGGAGTCTAGGAGAGCATGGACTAGGAGAGCATGGGCTAGGAGAGCATGGACTAGGAGAGCATTGGCTAGGAGAGCATGGACTAGGAGAGCATGGACTAGGAGAACATCGGCTAGGAGAGCATGGGCTAGGAGAGCATGGACTAGGAGAACATGGGCTAAGAGAGCATGGACTAGGAGAGCATGGACTAGAAGAGCATGGACTAGAAGAGCATGGACTAGGAGAGCATGGACTAGGAGAGCATGGGCTAGGAGAGCATAGACTAGGGGAGCATGGACTAGGAGAACATGGGCTAAGAGAGCATGGACTAGGAGAACATGGACTAGAAGAGCATGGACTAGAAGAGCATGGACTAGGAGAGCATGGACTAGGAGAGCATGGGCTAGGAGAGCATAGACTAGGGGAGCATGGACTAGGAGAACATGGGCTAGGAGAGCATGGACTAGGAGAGCATGGACTAGAAGAGCATGGACTAGAAGAGCATGGACTAGGAGAGCATGGACTAGGAGAGCATGGGCTAGGAGAGCATAGACTAGGGGAGCATGGACTAGGAGAACATGGGCTAGGAGAGCATGGACTAGGAGAGCAAGGACTAGGAGAACATGGGCTAGGAGAGCATGGACTAGGAGAACATGGGCTAGGAGAGCATGGACTAGGAGAACATGGGCTAGGAGAGCATGGACTAGGAGAACATGGACTAGGAGAGCATGGACTAGGAGAGCATGGACTAGGAGAGCATGGACTAGGAGAACATGAGCTAGGAGAGCATGGGCTAGGAGAGCATGGACTAGGAGAGCATGGACTAGGAGAGCAAGGGCTAGGAGAACATGGGCTAGGAGAGCATGGGCTAGGAGAGAATGGACTAGGAGAGCATGGACTAGGAGAGCATGGGCTAGGAGAGCATGGACTAGGAGAGCATGGGCTAGGAGAGCATGGGCTAGGAGAGGATGGACTAGGAGAATATGGACTAGGAGAGCATGGGCTAGGAGAACATGGGCTAGGAGAGCATGGACTAGGAGAGCATGGACTAGGAGAGCATGAACTAGGAGAACATGGGCTAGGAGAGCATGGACTAGGAGAGCATGCGCTAGGAGAGCATGGGCTAGGATAGCATGCACTAGGAGAGCATGCACTAGGAGAGCATTCACTAGGAGAGCATGCACTAGGAGAGCATGCACTAGGAGAGCATGCACTAGGAGAGCATGCACTAGGAGAGCATGCACTAGGAGAGCATGCACTAGGAGAGCATGCACTAGGAGAGCATTCACTAGGAGAGCATGCACTAGGAGAGCATGCACTAGGAGAGCATGCACTAGGAGAGCATGCACTAGGTGTTGATGGGTTCTCAAAGAACAAGGGATGAGTGTGAAGAAGTCTTGGAGAAAGTTGGATAGGTGTGGGATGAGTGCTGGAAGGTCTGAGAGTAAGATGATGGCTGTTTGAGGAAAGAGAGGCGGGTAACCCTTGTATGTGGGTCAGAGCAGCTTGAGAGATTATGGGCCTAGGAGATTATGGGCCTAGGAGATTATGGGCCTAGGAGATTATGCGATCTAGGAGAGCCTAGGATGATGTTGGAGGGGTCTGGAAGAGCTTGGTCACTGCCGTGGATCAGGTCTGTGAAAGCATGGATTTAGTGGAGAGGAGCTTACGACGAGGTTTCGGTCCGACTTGGACTATTTACAAAGTCACACTCCTTAATTCCCCACTACTACCACTACTACTACTACTACTACTACTACTACTACTACTACTACTACTACTACTACTACTACTACTACTACCACCACTACCTCTTCCTGCCTATATATACCCGTCCTGCTCCACTTCTTGTTAGTGTGACTTTGTAAATGGTCCAAGTCGGACCGAAACGTCGTCGTAAGCTCCTCTCTTCTATGTGCGGGTTGTGTATCGTTCCAGTCACGGTATTGTGCCCTTTTTTTCATGGATTTAGTACTGGGAGTGGTCTGGAAGAGCATGTACTTGGTAAAGAAAGGATCTGGAAGAGATTAAGATGAGAAAGAGGGTTTGGGAGGGCATAAGATGAACATGGAGGAGGATTTTGAGAGAGCATAAAATGAGTGGCATTTCATCCTTCCTTTCTTTTCTCTCAGTTTGAAAGCTCTGTAATTGTAGTTGATTAGTTCTGGGAATGATGGTTTATATATTGAATAACATGCAAAATATTTAAGCTCGATCGCTAGCGCGGGAAATGGAGACATATACAGGGAAATCCAGAAAGGTGAAAGCAATGAAAGAGTGACTGAAGTATTGTAGTATGGGTCACATTAGTGTGGGCGAAGTTTGCAGACTTATTATTTACTGACCATGACAATAGTGGTTAGTAACAAACATTCTGTACTCAAGGCTGTGATGGCCAATGTATACAAACTTTCTCAAATAAAATTAATTCCATTTACACTAGACTGTATAGTCTATTATTGTCATACAAGTAAGATTAAAGGAGCATCCTTTGTAATACAGCGCGGCGGCTCGCTGGAACAGCCAGATTGTCCTAATTTTTCCAAAGTTGTTATGAGACGGTGCTTATCGATGCTATTGATTTCGAGGCTCATTCAACTTCTGTAACAGAATTGTTCCTAAACTGGTGTAGTTCACGTTAGTTTTGAGAATGAATAGTTGAGAAAATTTGGTAATCACAAAACTTGCACAGAAATTAAATTAGTTGAAAGATTCTGATATGTTTGTTCTATACTGGATTCTCACCCCTCCAACGAGCTGTCATGGTGTAGGTGAAGGATTTTTTTCTAAAGAATTATAGCCGCACTCCTTTTCCTCGACTTACACAAAAGTATCTCCCTTTCCGCAGGTATTATCTCAGTGGGTTAGGTGCTTCTGACTGGATATAACAACAACAACAACAACAACAACAACAACAACAACAACAACAACAGTAGTAGTAACCTGATGTATTGAGGTGGCTGCAAAATATAAAGTCTACCTGGAGTATACCTGGAGAGGGTTTCGGGGGTCAACGCCCCCGCGGCCCGGTCTGAGACCAGGCCTCGTGGTGGATCAACCAGGCCGTTACTACTGGCCGCATGCAAACTGACGTACGAACCACAGCCCAGCTGATCAGGTACTGACTGTAGGTGCCTGTCCAGTGCCTTTTTGAAGACAGCCAGGGGTCTATTGGTAATACCCCCTATGTATGCTGGGAGGCAGTTGAACAGTCTTGGGCCCCGGACACTTATTGTGTTGTCTCTCAGTGTATTCGTTGCGCCCCTGCTTTTCATTGGGGGAATGTTGCATCTCCTGCCAAGTCTTTTGCTTTCATAGGGAGCTATTTTCGTGTGCAAGTTTGGTACTAATACCACTAGGATTTTCCAAGTGTATATTATTATCTATCTCTCCTGCGTTCCAGGAAATACAGATCAAGGACTCCAACCGTTACCAGTAATTTAGGTGACTTATCGTACTTACGTGTGCCGTGAAAGTTCTTAGTACACTCTCCAGAACAGCAATTTCGCCTGCCTTAAAGGTGGCAGTTAGTGTACAGAAGTATTCCAGTCTAGAGAGAACAAGCGATTAGAAGAGAATCATCATGGGTTTGGCGTCCCTAGCTTCGAAGGTTCTCATTATCCATCCTATCATTTTCCTAGCAGCTGCAGTATCAGGCAACTGCAGCAGTAACTACTGCCTAATAACTGAACTCAGTGGTCTCATTGTCTCTTATGTAGGATATATGCTCTTTGGATTTGAGTGTTATAATAAAAATAATAATCATAAAAATATTTATTTCTACAAGTACAAGTACATCTACAAGTACAAGTACATCTACAAGTACAAGTACATCTACAAGTACAAGTACATCTACAAGTACAAGTACATCTACAAGTACATCTACAAGTACAAGTACATCTACAAGTACAAGTACATCTACAAGTACAAGTACATCTACAAGTACAAGTACAACTTACACAGGCGTAGCTGACATCAATGTCATGCTATGTAGAAAATGATGCAGTGTGTAATTTATAACTGCCCCAGAAAGACTGTTTCTTCTGCCCTGTCTGCTTGATGTACTTCTGCCCTGTCTGCTTGATGTACTTCTCCCCTGTCTGCTTGATGTACTTCTCCCCTGTCTGCTTGATGTACTTCTCCCCTGTCTGCTTGATGTACTTCTCCCCTGTCTGCTTGATGTACTTCTCCCCTGTCTGCTTGATGTACTTCTGCCCTGTCTGCTTGATGTACTTCTGCCCTGTCTGCTTGATGTACTTCTCCCCTGTCTGCTTGATGTACTTCTCCCCTGTCTGCTTGATGTACTTCTCCCCTGTCTGCTTGATGTACTTCTCCCCTGTCTGCTTGATGTACTTCTCCCCTGTCTGCTTGATGTACTTCTGCCCTGTCTGCTTGATGTACTTCTCCCCTGTCTGCTTGATGTACTTCTCCCCTGTCTGCTTGATGTACTTCTGCCCTGTCTGCTTGATGTACTTCTCCCCTGTCTGCTTGATGTACTTCTCCCCTGTCTGCTTGATGTACTTCGGTTGGCTGGTGACATCAGAAGAAGGAACGCCCTTAAATGTGCAAATGAATCAGATTTTAAAGCTGGAAAGCGAAGTCAAAAGCAACACTGCAGCAGGAAGCTCACCATTACCGTTAAACAGTGAACCTTACGTGGTAATTACTGAGATATCTAACATACACTGTGATGGACAGTAATATTTCTCATCGGTACGACAAATATTAGAAGACAAGTCTTCAACAAAACTTGGATTATCTCGTATTAACACTGGAATAATGTTAATCATAACAGGTTCTGCTATATATTTTTCAACAACACTTTTCTAACCCCATTAACAAGTCAGCGTCAGTGGAATTTATCTGTAGCTCTATTTACATATGTCATGTAATAAATTATTATCACCTCCTCGTATGAAGTGTTTCTGCTGATATAACAGATAATTAAAAATAATTCTTTTAAGCAACGTAATATTCATTACAATCTAAAAACAGAATGTTGAAAATTCCAGCAAACATTAACGTTCTGAAACACAATTTCAAGTCACTACTGTACACATTTTTAAGAAAGTGTTGCTTTCCATTGACATAAAAAATATTCATATTCCCAGTTCATTTACATAACTGGTTTACTACGTTCCTGTTCTGTCTGATTTACCTCCAGCTTTCTCATTTTAATCATAAACCTTTATGTCCTTCACTTAACGTTAATACATAAAATTGTCTCGTTATATCGTGGCTTCATGGCATCAGTACGAACATCATAAGCACATAAGAAAGGAGGAACACTGCAGGAGGTCTGTTGGCCCATACTAGGCAGGTCCTTTACAATTCATCCCACTAACAAAACATTTGCCCAACCCAATTTTCAATGCCACCCAAGAAATAAGCTCTGATGTGCAAGTCCCACTCAAATCCAACCCCTCTCACTCATATATTTATCCAACCTAAATTTGAAACTACCCAAAGTCCTAGCCTCAATAACCCAACCAGGTAGACTGTTCCACTCATCAACTACCCTATTTCGAAACCAATACTTTCCTATGTCCTTTCTAAATCTAAACTTATCTAATTTAAATCCATTACTGCGGGTTCTCTCTTGGAGAGACATCCTCAAGACCTTATTAATATCCCCTTTATTAATACCTATCTTCCACTTATACACTTCGATCAGGTCTCCCCTCATTCTTCGTCTAACAAGTGAATGTAACTTAAGAGTCTTCAATCTTTCTTCATAAGGAAGATTTCTAATGCTATGTATTAATTTAGTCATCCTACGCTGAATGTTTTCTAACGAATTTATGTCCATTCTGTAATATGGAGACCAGAACTGAGCTGCATAATCTAGGTGAGGCCTTACTAATGATGCATAAAGCTGCAGTATGACCTCTGGACTTCTGTTGCTTACACTTCTTGATATAAATCCCAGTAATCTATTTGCCTTATTACGTACGCTTAGGCATTGCTGTCTTGGTTTAAGGTTGCTGCTCACCATAACCCCCAAGTCCTTTTCGCAATCTGTATGGCTAAGTTCTACATCATTTAACTTATAAGTACTAGGGTTATGGGCACTCCCAAGCTTCAGAACCTTGCATTTATCTACATTGAACTGCATCTGCCACTTTTCTGACCAAGAAAAAAGTTTGTTTAAATCCTCCTGAAGTTCCATAACATCTACGTTTGAATCAATTATCCTACCTATCTTTGTGTCATCGGCGAATTTGCTCATATCACTAGTAATTCCCTCATCAAGATCATTGATATATATTATAAACAACAACGGGCCCAAGACTGATCCCTGTGGAACGCCACTTGTTACAGATCCCCACTCGGACTTAACCCCGTTTATGGACACTCTCTGCTTCCTGTCAGTGAGCCATGACTCGATACACGAGAGCACTTTTCCCCCAATGCCATGAGCTGCCACTTTCTTTAACAGTCTATGGTGCGGAACTCTATCAAAAGCCTTACTAAAATCTAAGTAAATAATATCAAATTCTTTATTGTGGTCAAAAGCCTCAAAAGCTTTACTGAAGAAAGTTAATAAATTAGTTAGACAAGACCGGCCTCTTGTGAATCCATGCTGAGTATCATTAATCAAGCTATGCTTATCGAGATGGCTTCTTATAATCTCAGCTATAATTGACTCTAGTAATTTGCCTACAATTGAGGTCAGATTATTGGGCGGTAATTTGACGGTAACGACTTGTCCCCTGTTTTAAAAATAGGAATTACATTAGCCATCTTCCACATATCAGACACTACACCTGTTTGAAGAGATAAATTAAAAATATTAGTTAATGGTTCACAGAGTTCCATTTTGCATTCCTTAAGAACCCTTGAAAAAACCTCATCAGGGCCCGGCGACTTATTTTGCTTCAGTCTGTCTATCTGCTTCACAACCATCTCACTAGTGACTGTGATGTTACATAATTTATCTTCTTCTAGCCCACTGTAAAAATTAATTACTGGAATATTGTTAGTGTCTTCCTGTGTAAAAACTGAGAGAAAAAAATTATTTAAAATCAAGCACATTTCATTCTCTTTGTCAGTAAGGTGCCCATAGTTATTTTTAAGGGGACCTATCTTATCTCTAACTTTTGTTCTATAGACCTGGGAAAAACTTTTTGGGTTAGTTTTAGAATCCCTAGCAACTTTAATTTCATAGTCCCTTTTAGCTTTTCTTATCCCCTTTTTTAATGTCCCTCTTAATGTCAATATACTGATTCATAAGATGACCCTCACCTCTTTTGATACGCCTATAAATTCCTTTCTTATGCCCTAGTAGATATTTGAGCCTATTATTCATAAATTTTGGGTCATTTCTATTTGATCTAATTTCTTTATATGGGATAAACGCTCTTTGAGCAGCATGTATAGTGTTCAGAAAACTGTCATATTGATAGCTCTCTTCGTTACCCCAGTCAACAAATGATAAGTGTTCTCTAAGCCCATCGTAATCTGCTAAGCGAAAATCTGGGACTGTTACTGAGTTATCGCTACTATCGTACTTCCATTCAATGCTAAATGTAATTGATTTGTGGTCGCTAGCACCCAGTTCCTCTGAAATTTCTAAATTATTAACAAGGGATTCATTGTTTGCCATAACTAAGTCAAGCAGGTTATTTCCCCTTGTAGGTTCTGTCACAAACTGCTTCAAAAAACAATCCTGAAATACTTCTAAGAAGTCGTATGATTCTAAATTCCCAGTCAAGAAATTCCAATCAATATGACTAAAGTTTAAGTCTCCTAGAATTACTACGTTATCGTGCCTTGTGGCCTTAACAATTTCCTCCCATAGTAGTTTCCCTTGGTCCCTATCTAAGTTTGGGGGACGGTATATCAGTCCTAAAATCAGTTTTTCATGCCCCTCTGAAAATTCTATCCAAACAGACTCTGTATGTGTTACTTCAGACTTAATACCCGTTTTTATGCAACAGTTCAAGCGATCTCGGACATACAATGCCACCCCACCCCCCTTCCCAATACTCCTATCTTCTTGGAACAATTTAAAACCCTGGATATGACATTCCGCAGGCATGTCCCGACTTTTTGAATTAAACCACGTCTCAGTTAAGGCAAATACATCAATGTTACCTGCACTAGCAACTAATCTCAACTCGTCCATCTTATTCCTAGCACTACGGCAATTAGCATGATAAACATTGAAAGACTCTCCTTTCTCTTTACCCTTCCTGCTCATTTCTATTTTTCTACTAAACCTATTACTGTCCTTATCACCCAAGGCCCCTGGCTTTTCAATATCTACCTCGTTCTTATTATTACTAGTTCCCCTAGAACTCGTAATATTACTACACTGGGACTTCACTGTTTTCCTGCCAAAACCCATACCACTAACTACTCCTAGTTTAAAGTCCTAATTGCTCCCTCCACTGCAGTTGCCAGTGCTCCCACCCCACACCTAGACAAGTGAACCCCATCCCTGGCATACATGTCATTTCTGCCATAGAAGAGGTCCCAGTTGTCAATGAATGTTACCGCATTTTCCTTACAGTATTTGTCCAGCCAGCAATTGACACCAATTGCTCTGGACAACCATTCATTTCCAACTCCTCTCCTTGGCAAAATACCACATATGTCTGTCTCGTTTACTTACAATTAGGCAGCCCTATACTAATTACACTAACTCTGAACTTGCTTATGTTTAAATTTGTAAATAAATTTATTCATATGCATTAATCAGCATTTTGCTTCTGTGAGTTCTTGCGTGTGTGATCAAGAGCATGTCTCTTTTAAATTCTGCACCTTTCGTGCAAGCATTTGAAGAGCAGTAACATATAAAATATCCACAATATACATTCACTCTGAATACATCGCATGGGGAGATAGGGAGAGAGACAGGGGGAGAGAAAGATGGGAGGGGGGGAGAGAGAGACGGGGGCGTATTCACGCATGAAGCTGTTGATGCGTGCAACAAACACAGAACGTTGGGCTTGGAAGTTGTGGGGGTGATACCCACATCGTTGGAGTAGCTCCTCTTCCGAGTAGAGGAGTAGTACCGCACCAGAGTGGGTTTGGAATATATCCATAGGTGCAACAGTAGCATTAGTACAAATGCAATCTAAAATATCCCTCTAGGACTTCTGGTCATCAGTGACCCGAAGTCTGATTCTTATATTGGGCATGATGCCCAATATGCTGGAAAAAAAGAACTTTCCTTTGTGACCCTTAATCCTGCCTCAGCTGATTTATGAAGGTCAGCCCCTAACATAGCCTACCCTTGAGGGATAGAGGGGGACGAGGCCTAAGGTAATGATCGCCCGGAGTTTAATAAACCGCACAGGCTACTGGATGGTCACCTTGCCTTGTTTTAGGTCGCTAAAGGCGAAGTTGCTGAAAAAAATGGGAAAGGTAGAAAGACAGCAGTATAAAGAATGTGTGCGTGATTTGGAATTGTTCCTGATGCCATATGAATATTCCATTTCCTCTAATACCCCATTTTTAATATTTTTATTAACAATAGGTATATTTTATTACATAATATGGTGCACAAGACTTAAAAAGGATGCATTGCTGGTACAAAGATGGCATATACAATACATGAGGTTTGAGGGATACATTTCTAGCAATTATTGCAATGTACGTATGTATGTACTCACCAAGTTGAGGTTGCAGGGGTCGAGTATAGGCTCCTGGCCCCGCCTCTTCACTGGTCGCTACTAGGTCACTCTCCCTGAACCGTGAGCTTTATCATACCTCTGCTTAAAGCTATGTATGGATCTTGCCTCCACTACATTGCTTCCCAAACTATTCCACTTCCTGACTACTCTGTGGCTGAAGAAATACTTCCTAACATCCCTGTGATTCATCTGTGTCTTCAACTTCCAACTGTGTTCCCTTGTTGCTGTGTCCCATCACTGAAACATCCTGTCTTTGTCCACCTTGTCAATTCCTCTCAGTATTTTGTATGTCGTTATCATGTCCCCCCTATCTCTCCTGTCCTCCAGTGTCGTCAGGTTGATTTCCCTTAACCTCTCCTCGTAGGACATACCTCTTAGCTCTGGGACTAGTCTTGTTGCAAACCTTTGCACTTTCTCTAGTTTCTTAACGTGCTTACATAAGAACATAAGAAAGGAGGAACACTGCAAGAGGCCCGCTGGCCCATACTAGGCAGGTCCTTTACAATTCATCCCACTAACAAAACATTTGCCCAACCCAATTTTCAATGCCACCCAAGAGATAAGCTCTGATGTGAAAGTCCCACTCAAATCCAACCCCTCCCACTCATGTACTTATCCAACCTAGATTTGAAACTACTCAAAGTCCCAGCCTCAATAACCCAACTAGGTAGACTGTTCCACTCATCAACTACACTATTTCCAAACCAATACTTTCCTATGTCCTTTCTAAATCTAAACTTGTCTAATTTAAATCCATTACTGCGGGTTCTCTCTTGGAGAGACATCCTCAAGACCTTATTAATATCCCCTTTATTAATACCTATCTTCCACTTATACACTTCGATCAGGTCTCCCCTCATTCTTCGTCTAACAAGTGAATGTAACTTAAGAGTCTTCAATCTTTCTTCATAAGGAAGATTTCTAATGCTATGTATTAATTTAGTCATCCTACGCTGAATGTTTTCTAACGAATTTATGTCCATTTTGTAATACGGAGACAAGAACTGAGCTGCATAATCTAGGTGAGGCCTTACTAATGATGTATAAAGCTGCAGTATGACCTCTGGACTTCTGTTGCTTACACTTCTTGATATAAATCCCAGTAATCTATTTGCCTTATTACGTACGCTTAGGCATTGCTGTCTTGGTTTAAGGTTGCTGCTCACCATAACTCCCAAGTCCTTTTCGCAATCTGTATGGCTAAGTTCTACATCATTTAACTTATAAGTACTAGGGTTATGGGCACTCCCAAGCTTCAGAACCTTGCATTTATCTACATTGAACTGCATCTGCCACTTTTCTGACCAAGAATAGAGTTTGTTTAAATCCTCCTGAAGTTCCATAACATCTACGTTTGAATCAATTATCCTACCTATCTTTGTGTCATCGGCGAATTTGCTCATATCACTAGTAATTCCTTCATCAAGATCATTGATATATATTATAAACAACAACGGGCCCAAGACTGATCCCTGTGGAACGCCACTTGTTACAGATCCCCACTCGGATTTAACCCCATTTATGGACACTCTCTGCTTCCTGTCAGTGAGCCATGACTCGATCCACGAGAGCACTTTTCCCCCAATGCCATGAGCTGCCACTTTCTTTAACAGTCTATGGTGCGGAACTCTATCAAAAGCCTTACTAAAATCTAAGTAAATAATATCAAATTCTTTATTGTGGTCAACAGCCTCAAAAGCTTTACTGAAGAAAGTTAATAAATTAGTTAGACAAGACCGGCCTCATTTGAATCCATGCTGAGTATCATTAATCAAGCTATGCTTATCGAGGTGGCTTCTTATAATCTCAGCTATAATTGACTCTAGTAATTTGCCTACAATTGAGGTCAGGCTTATTGGGCGGTAATTTGACGGTAACGACTTGTCCCCTGTTTTAAAAATAGGAGTTACATTAGCCATCTTCCACATATCAGACACTACACCTGTTTGAAGAGATAAATTAAAAATATTAGTTAATGGTTCACAGAGTTCCATTTTGCATTCCTTAAGAACCCTTGAAAAAACCTCATCAGGACCCGGCGACTTATTTTGCTTCAGTCTGTCTATCTGCTTCACAACCATCTCACTAGTGACTGTGATGTTACATAATTTATCTTCTTCTAGCCCACTGTAAAAATTAATTACTGGAATATTGTTAGTGTCTTCCTGTGTAAAAACTGAGAGAAAATAATTATTTAAAATCAAGCACATTTCATTCTCTTTGTCAGTAAGGTGCCCATAGTTATTTTTAAGGGGACCTATCTTATCTCTAACTTTTGTTCTATAGACCTGGAAAAAACTTTTTGGGTTAGTTTTAGAATCCCTAGCAACTTTAATTTCATAGTCCCTTTTAGCTTTTCTTATCCCCTTTTTAATATCCCTCTTAATGTCAATATACTGATTCATAAGATGACCCTCACCTCTTTTGATACGCCTATAAATTCCTTTCTTATGCCCTAGTAGATATTTGAGCCTATTATTCATCCATTTTGGGTCATTTCTATTTGATCTAATTTCTTTATATGGGATAAACGCTCTTTGAGCAGCATGTATAGTGTTCAGAAAACTGTCATATTGATAGCTCTCTTCGTTACCCCAGTCAACAAATGATAAGTGTTCTCTAAGCCCATCGTAATCTGCTAAGCGAAAATCTGGGACTGTTACTGAGTTATCGCTACTATCGTACTTCCATTCAATGCTAAATGTAATTGATTTGTGGTCACTAGCACCCAGTTCCTCTGAAATTTCTAAATTATTAACAAGGGATTCATTGTTTGCCATAACTAAGTCAAGCAGGTTATTTCCCCTTGTAGGTTCTGTCACAAACTGCTTCAAAAAACAATCCTGAAATACTTCTAAGAAGTCGTATGATTCTAAATTCCCAGTCAAGAAATTCCAATCAACATGACTAAAGTTAAAGTCTCCTAGAATTACTACTTTATCGTGCTTTGTGGCCTTAACAATTTCCTCCCATAGTAGTTTCCCTTGGTCCCTATCTAAGTTTGGGGGACGGTATATCACTCCTAAAATCAGTTTTTCATGCCCCTCTGAAAATTCTATCCAAACAGACTCTGTATGTGTTACTTCAGACTTAATACCCGTTTTTATGCAACAGTTCAAGCGATCTCGGACATACAATGCCACCCCACCCCCCTTCCCAATACTTCTATCTTCTTGGAACAATTAAAACCCTGAATATGACATTCCGCAGGCATGTCCCGACTTTTTGAATTAAACCACGTCTCAGTTAAGGCAAATACATCAATGTTACCTACACTAGCAACTAATCTCAACTCGTTCATCTTATTCCTAGCACTACGGCAATTAACATGATAAACATTGAAAGACTCTCCTTTCTCTTTACCCTTCCTGCTCATTTCTATTTTTCTACTAAACCTATTACTGTCCTTATCACCCAAGGTCCCTGGCTTTTCAATATCTATCTCGTTCTTATTATTACTAGTTCCCCTAGAACTCGTAATATTACTACACTGGGACTTCACTGTTTTCCTGCCAAAACCCATACCACTAACTATTCCTAGTTTAAAGTCCTAACTGCTCCCTCCACTGCAGTTGCCAGTGCTCCCACCCCACACCTAGATAAGTGAACCCCACCCCTAGCATACATGTCATTTCTGCCATAGAAGAGGTCCCAGTTGTCAATGAATGTTACCGCATTTTCCTTACAGTATTTGTCCAGCCAGCAATTGACACCAATTGCCCTGGACAACCATTCATTTCCAACTCCCCTCCTTGGCAAAATACCACATATGAGAGGGTTCCCACCCTTACTTATAATTATTTCTATTGTTGACCTATACCTGCTAATCAGGTCCTCACTCCTACGTCTGCTAACATCGTTGCCTCCAGCACTGAGACAGATAATAGGATTGCTCCCATTACCTCTCATGATGTCATCCAGACGGCTAACAATATCCTCCATCCCAGCCCCAGGAAAGCAAACTCTCTGTCTCCTACTCCTGTCCTTCAAGCAGAACGCCCTATCCATATACCTAACTTGGCTATCCCCAACAACAACAATATTCGTACCTTCCTTAATGTCTTTCGTCGTGACGTTCCCAGTAGTCAACTCACATTCGTCGGGTAGCACTGAGAATGTATTGGATGTTTCCACAACAGTTTCCATGGCAGTCTCTTTCTTCTTCATCGTTTCTACCTTTCCATTCGTCTTCTTGATTGTCATCTTCTTTCCCTGCTGTCCAGCCACTGACCAGTTTCCCTTCTTGACCTGAGGACTCAAAACAGGAGGACTACTCCGAATCTTTTTGTTTTCCTCGGCCAGTCGCCGAATTTCCATATTCGCCAACCTCAATTCTTCCTTAAGCTGTTGGTAAAGTTGCTCGATGGAGGGCATCTTGCTTCAATTCTAGAGAGCGCGCAAACAGGTCTTCACAGAGCCAAGTACACGTCAACACTTGGCTAGGTGTGGGTTCCAAACTGGTGCCGCATACTCCAATATGGGCCTAACGTACACGGTGTACAGGGTCATGAACGATTCCTTACTAAGATGTCGGAATGCTGTTCTGAGGTTTGCTAGGCGCCCATACGCTGCAGTAGTTATTTGGTTGATGTGCGCTTTAGGAGATGTGCCTGGTGTTATACTCACCCCAAGATCTTTTTCCTTGAGTGAGGTTTGTAGTCTCTGGCCCCCTAGATTGTACTCCGTCTGCGGTCTTCTTTGCCCTTCCCCAATCTTCATGACTTTGCACTTGGTGGGGTTGAACTCCAGGAGCCAGTTGCTGGACCAGGTCTGCAGCCTGTCCAGATCCCTTTGTAGTTCTGCCTGGTCTTCGATCGAATGAATTCTTCTCATCAACTTCACGTCATCTGCAAACAGGGACACTTCGGAGTCTATTCCTTCCGTCATGTCGTTCACAAATACCAGAAACAGCACTGGTCCTAGGACTGACCCCTGTGGGACCCCGCTGGTCACAGGTGCCCACTCTGACACCTCGCCACGTACCATGACTCGCTGCTGTCTTCCTGACAAGTATTCCCTGATCCATTGTAGTGCCTTCCCTGTTATCCCTGCTTGGTCCTCCAGTTTTTGCACTAATCTCTTGTGTGGAACTGTGTCAAACGCCTTCTTGCAGTCCAAGATTGTATGTATGTATGTATGTATGTATGTATGTATGTATGTATGTATGTATGTATGTATGTATGTATGTATGTATGTATGTATGTACATATATGTCGTGCCGAATAGGTAAAGTTTGCGAGTTTGGCTTAAATAGCAACGATCTTCTTGCCGAATAAGGCAAGCGAAAATATGTGTATGTAATAATTTCGTAAAAAAATCATTTTGAACCTAACCAAAAAAAAAAAAATTTAATTGTGTTCGTTTATTATTAAATTACTGTAAACTTATCTGAAATATATTTAGTTGGATTAGGCTAAATTAAATTGCTCTTGTTATAATAAGGTTAGGTAAACTTTTCTAAGGTTCTTTTGCTCCAAAATTTTTAATTTTTACAATAACATAAATGGAAAAAAATGTCTTTAAAAGTATAAAAGAAATTTTTATAAAGGACTTAATTTTAAATGAGTTCTTGCTTTTTGAAAATTTATAGAGTGGTTAAAATATCTGGCATGCATGAACGGAAAATTATACTCTTGCCTATTTATAATGCTATTTTTTTTCAATTTGTACAAAAAAAAAAATTAGTGCATTTCGTAGAGGGAATATTAGAGATGCAGCGATCAGTAATTTCGGGAGAATTTATAATGATTTTTTTTTTCTTTTTTTGCATCAAGATTTTTAAATATAAGTTGAATTTTGGAAGTTAAGTAGAGAAAATAGATTAAGCAAGTTTTGATGTTATAACAAAACCAACATATTCTTGGTTGAATAATGTTATAACAAAACCAACATATTCTTGGTTGAATAATGTTATAACAAAACCAACATATTCTTGGTTGAATAATGTTATAACAAAACCAACATATTCTTGGTTAAATAATGTTATAACAAAACCAACATATTCTTGGTTAAATATGTTGGTTCTGTAGTCTTTTAGGAATTGAAAATTGTATTTCTGGCAATTATAAAATATTTATCAAAGCTTTTAGGATATTTTATATAATATGCTATTTCGTAAATTTTCATTATATCGTCATGGATGAAGTTAGTAATGCCAGTACACGAAGCTGTCAAGAATATCCTTTATTTCACTAATATGAAGTCTAATGTTATTGTTACCCATATTTATGTATCTGTATCATGTTCCTGTTTTTTCTGTAGTGATTCCATATAAACCATTTCTAAAAAGTTCAGTGGCGATAAACCATATCATGGGTGTCTTAAAACTCCAGACCGACGCGTTAGTGTCGGTTTACAATCGTGTCATTACGATTTCGTGAGTTAAGTTCAATGGCTATACTATTAAATATATAATGGAACTTTGTATTCTTCCTGCTGGACCCGCGTCACACTGCTGCTGGCAAGGTCAGTAACTGACTGAAGAGATAATCATCATAAGTGAGATTTAGTGGTCTATATATGAGCAATAAATCCCACTGGGTTGTATAGAGCATCAGCAACGACACTGTATAACTCCAGGCTGCGTCGCCACACTTATTTCAGAGAACTATTATTGTTTCATCGTCGTTCCAAATGTAACTCCTTCATAACCGCTATCAGCTTTTGCTTCTGTGTTTTTAAGAGGCGACAAACTGACACTAAAAGCTTTGGATGAAGAAGCGAGACAACGTACAATAAAAGTTACAAGTTATTGGGCACTGATTCAGTCTCTTTGTCTGTCTATTCCTCCCTCCCTCTCCTCCTCTTTCCCCTCATCCATCCTTTATTCCCCCTCTTTCCATCACTTCATCTCTGTCTCTCCCTCCCTTCCCTCTTTTCTTTCATTCATCTTATTACTGCTACAGCTTAACATCTTTCCTAGAGACCATCATTTGTGCTTTCTCAGGAGCAGCATATATCACGTTCTATCGTTTTCCCCAGACTTATATAGCTGTAAGCTGGTGACTGATGTACCAGAGAGGAGCTGGTGACTGATGTACCAGAGAGGAGCTGGTGACTGATGTACCAGAGAGGAGCTGGTGACTGATGTACCAGAGAGCAGCTGGCATTTCCTCTTCTGGATAAGTCAGTGTCAGAGTACAACCACCTGCATAGGCATGAGATTCTGGAATTAGGTGAAGGTCATTGAAGTTGACATTATATGAAGCTTCATATATGCATATTTACATATGCAAATAAATAAGGTTTTATAGAATGTCTAATTTAACCACCTTCACCTACTGCCAGAATCCCAGGCCTATGCAGATGGCTATACTCTAACATTTACTTATCCCGCTGCTCTTTCCGCCTACTGATGCCATCTGGGAATTAAGGAACCAAAGGCAGAAAGGAGGAGGACCAGCAATCTGATTCGTATTGTCATAACGTAACACTCTGCAAAGCTCTGCAAATATAATAAACATTAAATTTGCATACTGGTGACCCATGACCCAGACGAGGGTCATATGTCCTACATAAGACAATGAGACCACCGAAC